>NW_017731433.1:1830235-1837075 GCF_001890085.2 Hipposideros armiger | reverse complement strand
AATTGGTACCTTTCTTTAATTTGTACTTTCTTACTTTAGAGAGTAAATATGTTCTGTTTAAGTTATACTTACTTTTTTGGCAAAATATCTGTTTATATCTGTTTATATATATTTTGTCCATTATTAAATTACGTTCTCCTGTTCTTTCTCTGTACCTTTCCTTGTCTGATGTTTATTCAAACAGGTACCATTTATCATAAAATATCACACTAAAAACAAAATACCTTCTTTTAAAGTTTGTTGTTTTTTTTTCTCTTTGCCAACAGCTTTTAACAAAACTTCCAAGAAAGATCAATTTAATTTAGAGTGCACCTCTAGACTATCCAGGATTTAAGCCTTTGATTAGAAATCCATTAAAATAATTGTATTCCCTTTTAATGTAGTCACTTAACCTGTAGTTAAATGTGACTTCTATTATTATAAAATAGCTCATGTATAATCTGATGTTATATTGCTTAAAATTATCTCAGAAACATTAGCACTTGTAAATTAAGTATACATGTGCTGAATTCAAACCTTGAAGTTACTATTTACAAAAATTAGTGTACTGATTATATTTAAAATTGCCAACTGGAACAAAACAATATTCCCTTTCTCATTTCTTTTGGAAAGCACAGTCAAATTTGAAAGAAGGAAAATCTAATTTAGGGATCCTTCCTTCTTAAAATTTAAGAATCATCTACAAAGCTTCTCCCCCAAGAAAAATGTATTACCTGTGGAATTACTTATTGATGATTTTATGTATTGTATATCTAGAAAAGCAAATGAATAAAATTAAACATAAAAATAAAAGAGTTATGTGGCCCATGTCTGGCCTTTACCTCTAAACCAAAGCATTAAACCTTTTGGTTTTTTTTGAAAGTGTCAACCCTTAAGGCCTAGACTATTTCCCAGAGTGACCCCAAAGTTCCATTATTTATCACCTCATTTCTCTTGAGTACTTGCCTTTCCTTTCACCGTGGCTCTATACACTCATCGAAAAATTCCTCATTCCCTCAGGACTTCCCTTCCTCTCTGCACCCAGCCAGGTCCCACTGGTGTCCAGTATCCTTTCTTCCGAACTCATCCCACATCTACTGAGTGGTTCTGAATGACACCCACCATCCATCAGGAACAACTCATCCATTCAGCACAGTACCTGGGACACACAACGCTTTCAGAGACCCACATAAAGATGTTAATATCTTAGCCTTTTAGGTTGAAGAAAATATTTTAGTATATAATATTAATACATTCATCCTTCCATCATTGCAGTCATAAAATACACATTTTTTCTAATGGATAAAGGGGTCCAGTAGTAAAAAATGCCTAGGGCCCACCAAAATCATAGTGTGGCCCTGCCATCCACTTATTCTGCTTTACTTCCAAAGACACCAGCCAAGGACAGTGTTACTGAAGAAACTCTCACAACTCTTTCAGCTTATGGTGGTTCCCTATTGAATTCTACAGAGACTGGTCTAAGCTTTTTATACCACACACACACACACAATTACACACACACACACTCAGCAGCAGCGTCATGGGCATGAGGCCAGTACAATGGCAAAGAGCCCTGGGCTCTTTCCATCTCCTGCTACCTTCCCTTCCATGCTGGCATGGTTCTTCCAGGCTGCCCAGCATCTCCCTCCCTGCCTGTGCCCAGCGATTACTGCTGCTATTTGCTGCCCCCTCCCCTCTATGGGGGTCTGAGCACAGGTTGGGAGAGCCAGGGTTTGGAAAACAGTATCTGTGGCATTTTGGCAGGTTATAGCAGCAGCTGGCCCTGCTCCAGGCTGGCAATATCACAGGGCACCTGGAGGGTGACTTTACAGCGGTAAGCCTCCCACTCAGCCCTGATCCTAGACCAAGTGAGTCCAAGCACAGAGAACCCTTGGAGTTTGTCCATCCTTGGTGCATAAGGGTATGAGCTAGTAGGAGGGAGAGATAGGCTTTCCTTCCCCCAGCCAGGGCACTGTGTTGACGCTCAGGCACACATGTGCTGAATTGTCATGTGGGGCTACCTGGGACCTGTGAGTAGCTGCACCTCTCTGAGTATGTCCATGCCCCAGGAGCACAATGCAAATAGAAAACACCATGATGGGATAAAAGAAAGACAAAGAAAACTAAAAGTTTTATATGCTAGTACCTGGAAGAACACATTTCCCCCTGCTTTTTGAACAAAGGCCACACGTTTTCATTTTGCACTGTGCCCTGGGAATTATGTAGATCCCCCTGCATACACCTCTCAGGTTCCAGGGATGCTCCCCTTTCATCCAGTTGTGAACCTTCAGCTAGCTGATGAATAGTGTCCTTTTTCTATCACAAAATGCCTCCCATTTTCACTCCTCTTCCTCTTCTTCCTATGGGTTCTAAGTCAATTCCTCTATATCATGCCCCCAATCCAATTCCATTTCCAGACTTTAGGCTTTGTAACATCAGTTATCTCTTTCAGCTTAACTCTTCTGCTCTCCCTTGCCATTAGTTATTTTTCCCTGGGTATTCTATTTTCCACCCCCTCTCCCGACCATTGTGCTATTCCTTCCGTTTCAAACACCAGTGGTCTGACAGTTGCTGTCTCTGCGTCATTCTCATCTTTTCCTCTCACAGTTTAGCTGTCTCACTCATCATATGGCTAAAACTGTCTGGTCAGAGGTTTCCTAAGATTGCCTAATAGCCAAAGAAAATAGCATGTCACAGTCCTAGTACTTTGGGTTTTTCTGTAGATGTCAATAATATTGACATCCTCCACTCTCTCATCTCTCTCTCCTACCTGGGATTCACTGTCCTGGCACTTTAATGATTCTCTCTCACTTCTCTGACTCCTTTTCGCAGTCCTGGGCATTTTCTATTTTCCATCCTATCACTTACCAAATGGAAGTTTAACAGAATGCCCAGCAGAGATCTTAACGTATCTGAAGTTGGAACATTCCATTTCCTGGGCCCATAAGTGGTGCATGCTTCTGAGGGTGGGTACTGCGATTCCCCGTTGAGATTAACATTGCCTTTTTTTTTTTTTCCTAAAAGAGATTTTCTTGTACACTTTTATTTAAGAAGAAGTCGTTCAGGAATCTCAAAATCAGTGAGGTAACTCAAATGCAGATACTTTACACTGAGAAGTGAAATATTCAGTTTAGTACATAAACTGATTTATTGGCAGATCTGTACTTTTATCAAATCGGCCATTCCTTCTGTCGGAAAGTTTTATAAACTGATGCCTAAAAGTTATTGGTTATTTGCTGAAAGTTATTACTACATTGATAATTTCCAAAATTCTCAGTGTATCCTGATGTCTTCAGGATGGCGAACTCCTGACATCCAACTCCAGGTCGTCCCTTCCCTCCTGCTATGGCTTTCCTTTCTAGACTTACATCTCATCACTTTGCTTTATGTACTCGCGGCCCTAACCAAACGGTGCCACTCAGTATTGCAGAGGCTTTCTGCTAACTCCATGTTCTGGCTTATTTCAATCCCTGTACTAGGAGTGATCTCTCCATTTTCCAGAGGCTGAAATTCGATCACCCTTCAGGTCCCAGCTGAAATTCCTCATCTTCATAAAGACATCCTTTATTCTTCCCACTGGACATGATTTAGTTCCCCGAAAAACTCCTATACCATATTTTATGTTCTCTCTAACGAACATTATACCTTGCCTTATAGTTATTTGTAAATATATTATTTTAATTTTCTTCCATTAAAACATAAGCTCATTAAGGATAGAAAACATGGACAACTATTTTTGACAGCTATCTCTTTCATTAATCAATTATAAAGCAAATTAACATTATTTAATTCTTGTGAGGTCAATGAAAAATCTATTACTAGTCCCATTTAAGATATGTATGGCAGCTGAAGCAGGGATAAATTTAATAATTTGGCAGAGGTCTGACAGCACCTAAATGACAAAGGCAGGGTTCAAACACATAGTTTCTGATGCTAAAGCTAATGTTCTTTTTCTTTCATAATATGCTCCCTACAATTCTTATTATGTAATCTAAGGTCAATGACCCCTGGCACTTAGCATAATATTTTAGGCATAGTAGATAGCCAAGAGAGATTGATAATTAAATACAGGATAATATACATAAATATAAACAAGTTCTCACACTGAAACAAGATAACTTGCTTACCATAAAAGAGGTCTAATAGAACAATTCACTTATCAAGACGCATATCTGCAATCCAAAAAAGTGGCGCCAAGGACACAGTTGACCAACGTCAGAAATATTCTAACGAAGGTCACAAAATGGGCTTAGATTTAAGTCATTCATTTTAGACAGTGGATCCTAGTTAAAAACAAAACCAAAACAAACAAACACAAAACTCTGCTAGCACCTGATGTGACAGTGTAAGGAAAACACATTTCCAGGTTTATCATTTAACAGCCTCTGACTGCAGGCAAACAAGACATAGATGAGGTTCTCTGTGAGAATCGAACAAGGACGAGGAATTTGTCAGGGCTGAAGTGATTTCCTAAAGAAAACATGCTTTCTGGCTCCTGGGCTCTTTCTTTCACTCGTGTTCTGAACGTGATTTTGTGGATTCACAAAGGCAGCACAAATGAAAGAGATGGAAACGTGCAGGCTGGTAACCGTCAAAGGGAAGCAAACGCTGTCTGGATGCAGGCTGATAACGCTGAATGTGTCCAGGGACTGATTCTCTTGAAATTCACACTTGATGCTCAAGAGGCTGTACCAAGAATTATCAGCTATAAGAAGGCACTCTAATTTAGCTTATGAAGCAGTTAGTGCTCTGGTTGAATGGACATTGATGAGAAATTGGAAGAATGTGCTGTAGTAGGTCAGGTTTTTATAATATGTGTCTCAAAAGTGGAAAGTTTAACTAAAAATACAAACTTTAGAGATAGACTTTAATTTATAGGTTTGCACCTACTTACGAAGAACCTGGCATTTGCAATTACATATGACATAATGTTGTAGAGGAACTTCCATTCTCAGATAAGTGAAAAGTATAGAAGAGGTTGCTTTAGAGAAAAGGAACACAGAGAAGGATCTAAAAGTATTTTTAAAAATGTAATAAAAGATTGATTTTACAATTAATATCTTAGTTTTAAGAAATATCTAAATAAGAATGAGATAAAATTTTACAAACTGTAAGCATTAAAAATGGAGACAAACATATTGCTTTGATCTTAGAAGGGAATAAAATAATACAAAATTATCCACCTATTTAATAGAAGAACTGCAATAAATCAAATAACAGTATCTTCAAAGAACACTTATTTACATGCTTTACACTGGTTAAGTAAAAATGGTAAATCCACCATATGGAATATGATGCAACAGTTTTAAAATAATAAGTTCTATTTAAATGTGCTGGCATGAAAATGTCTATGTCATAATGCTCAGAGAGAGGGAGAGAGAGAGACAGTGAGAGAGAGAGAGAGAGTGAGTGAGTGAGAGAGAGAGAGAGTCCCTGAACAATATATATGGCATATATGACATACGATGTGTGTGTTGTGTGTGTATATATATTTCTAATCACATACATATGCATAGGTATGTATATAAATGTCTAGAATCTATGACTGTATATACAGATATATTTACACAGATGCATATTAAGTGTATGTTCTTGTAAATGCTTAGAAGACCACTAAGGACTCATATAGAACTGATATCAGTTGTTAAATCGAGGTAAAGGGAAGGTAAAGTTCATAGGGGAGAAAGGGCTACTAAAGAGACAACTTTACTTTGCCTTTATTATTTGTACATATTATAATGTGAGTGAATCACTTCTATATTTTTAAAATCAGATGAGTATGTCTCCAAAACAGGTAACTGAAATCGACAGTGGCACCTGGCTGCTGATCTCTATCAAACAGTAAATATATATTCTACACGTCATTTCATAGCTATAACCATATCTTCCCTATGGTTTTCTATAACTTTCTCAGTACCTTAAGATGGACAACAGGCAAAGCCTATTTCCACAGTTCAAAATCTAAATTTAAGGAGCAAGCATCAATATTTACCATTCATAAGATTTTTCAAAATTTGTATGTAATCAGAAAACACATGCTCTTTTTTCAAGGTTTAATATATTTCCAAGTAATAGCTACAAATACATGACAGACTAAGTTACATCTGACCACTACAAAACCTGTAAATTTTACAGGAAATGATTCTTTACTACTTTTATTAAGGTTTACCCACAAATTCTATAGAAAATAAAAGGGCCAGAAAAGAATGATTATGCTTAATTCAAAACTGATTACTGTTCCTTCAGCTTGTCTTTTACATCTGAATCACATTTGATAGTTGGCTAGTTGAACATTCTTTTAGCTATTCCACAGACAATAATTATCCTTCTTCTATGCTAAATCTTTTATGCAAACCATATGGCACATTTAGAACTTTTGCAGGCTCTAATTAAAAGTGTCCATTCAAATTAAACAAAGTCAAAAAAGAAACTATATTAAGATCTACCAAATATTTTTAGGGAAACTACACATAGAGAACGATATAATGGAAGCATTGTCAGTTAAAGCTATCCACAATCTTCACGTGGATTTGTAATACATAAAAGATCAGAAAACAAAGCATATCACTGACTGGTCTTCTAAATATGCAAAGAAAACTAAAATGTCAGGGAAGCAAAGAGGTAGGAAAAGAAAGCAGCATCTGCTCAGTGATTTTGTGTGCCGGAGTGTGAATGTTCCTTAGCTCAGAACAGCTTGATGTCGACTCAGTGAACACATCCAGCTCTGCTCATGGTAGCCTAGTATAGAGGATACTACGATGTACCACCCGGATTCCCCTTTTGGTATGATGGACTTGTACACGAGGTGTCATGAGTGCTGACTGTATACAGCCTTCAGCTGCCATGCCTTTAAGAGAACTG
>NW_017731433.1:1827791-1829035 GCF_001890085.2 Hipposideros armiger | reverse complement strand
TTTACCTCTTCCTTAACTATCTGAAAGAATTCAGATAAAAGGCCTAGCTCAGAGAAAGCTATTACCTGAGATAACTTTTTTCTGAATGACCTATCTGTATGGCAGGGCAAACATCTAATGATCAAACATCTGCTCTTCTTATCATCCTGCCAATTACCCTCCTCCCCTTTGAAGCCCCAGGCCCGGTCCCATTCCTTAGCTCAGGATGGTGTATAAACCTCACCTGTCTGACTTGACCTTGGGTAGCATGTTTTTTTATGGGGCTCTCATACCCACACAATTAAAAAATTTGTTTTTCTCCTGTTCATCTGTCTTATGTCAGTTTAATTATTGGAAGAACCAAGATGGGTAGAGATAAAATTTTTCCGCCCCAACAACACTAAAAGAGTGACAAATTCTTAACCAAGATATACAAAAAACAACATCTAGAAAAGATTGTTTTTAATAGACATAGTTAAGGAACACTCCAAACTCTAGATTATTTGATATGTTTTTCAGAAATTCTAATGGCAGACATATTTCTGGTTAATTGAATCAATAATTATTAATAATCACCTACTATAAAACTTCTACTATAATTCTAATCAAGTTGGAACACAATAGATTAAAAAAGTGTATTGAAATAAGAATAATAACATTTGGTATTAAGTACAATTATAGAACAAAGACATTAAAGATTTATTTTTAAAGTATATTACTTAAGAGTAAATTTCAAAATTTAGGGCCATTTTCAGTTCTTTACTAAAAATTTTATAACATGGCTTGAGAAATTTAATTGTTCAGAGATATTTTGAACCCAAAGAAACACTTTAGACTACTTTTAAATATTCTTACATCAAAATATATGCTTAATATTCTCATGAATATTTTCACAGAAACCTAATGCACATCTGTGGAACTTAAATCACACATTATCAAAATGTTATCTCAAAAGTAATATGTTGAGTCTTTCTATTACCAATTTTTAAAAGATTTTCTTTTGATTAGGAGCAACTTAAATATTAAAAAGTTTCTGTTTATTTCCTCATACCAAATTCATCAAGTTCAACTATAAACTTAGTGTTTTTTTTCAATGAATATGGGAGAAAAAAAAGTAATGTAGTAACTGGTCTTAAAAACATTTCTAGGGCCGGACAATTGGCGCAATGGTTAAAGCTGGCTTGGACGCCAGAGGGCCCCAGTTCGGATACCACATATGAGGGCCAGTGACACTGCCCTCTACAGCTAAGATGCTGAACAACAGC
>NW_017731433.1:1823898-1824782 GCF_001890085.2 Hipposideros armiger | reverse complement strand
TCCCCCTTCCCCCAATTCCCCAATAAAAATCTTAAAAACAAAAACATTTCTAAACATAGAAAAAGACAAACAAATTAGTTTGTAATATGAAGGTCTGACAATTAAGTTCACAAACTTATTGCAATAATGTTGCTAACCTTTTTTGATATCAGAGGAATTATTCATCATGAATTTGTATCAACTGGACAAACAGTTAACCAAGTTTACTATTTGGAAGTGCTGAAAAGGCTGCATGAAAAAGTTAGACCAACTGAACTTTTCACCAACAATTCATGGCTCTTACATCATGACAATACACCAGCTCACAGGGCACTGTCTGTGAGGGAGTTTTTAGCCAGTAGACGAAGAAGTGTATTAGAACACCCTCCCTACTCACCTGATCTCGCCCCCAATGACTTCTTTCTTTACCTGAAGATAAAGGAAATATTGAAAGGAAGACATTTTGATGATTTTCAGGACATAAAGGGTAAAACAACGACAGCTCTGATGGCCATTCCAGAAAAAGAGTTTCAAAATTGCTTTGAAGGGTGTACTAGGCACTGACATTGGTGCATAACTTCCCAAAGGGAGTACTTTGAAGGTGACCATAATGATATTCAGCAAGGAGATATGTAGCACTTTTTCTAGGATGAGTTCACAAACTTAATTGTCAGACGCAAACAGTGACTATGGTTTAGGTTTAGCATGCTCATTAGCATCTTATGCAAACCTCTTAGAATACGTTATAAAAAACCCTGACAACATCCCTAAGGGACAGAGATAGTGAGTCATTTTATATAATCATTCTCTGAAATCTTAAGGAAAACAGAAAGGGTTAATTCACTGTTCTCCTCTTCCTCTATTCCCACCTTCCCCATAAAATAGAAGACAAAGACCACTCCAGC
>NW_017731433.1:1810300-1823098 GCF_001890085.2 Hipposideros armiger | reverse complement strand
CTCACATATCAGATCTGTATCTGTATTTCTATTGAAGGGGTTCAGAACCAGTCTCCCCAAGATGTACCTCTTTGGCAATGAATTATTTTGAGATAAAGACAACTGAGACCCTGTGGGCACAAGAGAAACTTTTACCTCTTTCTTAAAGTTTATAAATTGGGGGGCTTGTGCATAGTAAGAATTATTACCAGAAATATCTTTTTATGACCTACCTGTATGACAGGATAGATATCTAATTACTGAACATCTGCTCTTCTTATCATTCTGTGAATTACCTTCCTGCCTTCTGAATCATCAAGCCCTTATCCCATTCCTTGGCTCAAGATGGCATATATACCCTTTTTACCTTTCTGTCCTCAAATCTGTTATATGTGGGGTCCCTGTATGCATGAAATTAAATGTTTTTCTCCTGTTATTTTGTCTCATGTCAATTTGATTATTAGATCAGCCAAAAGGAAGCTTTATAGGGTAGGGAGAAATTCTTCCTCCCCAACAGTATGTTTATGAATTTCTTTTTCTTTTTTTTTTTTTTTTGGCTGAGCCATCTTGCCACCTGTTGGCAGCTCAGCAGCAGCTCAGCTTGTGCTAGGCATTGAATCACTGTTGCTCAGAGCTCAAACTCTTGAGCGAGCTCTTAACCAACTGAGCCACTAGGCTGGCCCCTGTTTATGAATTTCTTTGCCGGCCTTGATGTTTCCATCTACATCCATGTCTACTTCAATTTCTTCTTCATTTAATTTTTTATCTCTCTGTACATACATCTATCTATAGGTAGTGAGTGGGTGGATCCTAAATCATCTTCTCATTTCCTTCGCTCTTCCTTCAAGGTATTCATGCAGGGAACTTACTCCCTCATTTTGTTTTTCAAGTAGAAAAATTAAAGCAAAGTTCTCCCATGTCATGCCACTCATGTGTATGTCAACCTAGCACAGTTCCATCATCAGCTAATTAGTGTTTCTCAATCCATTTGAATTTTGTTTGTGGCTCGTTATACCTGCTACATTTTCTTTGAAATACAGAATTCAAATCATGCTGCATAAATCTCTACTCTGTTTTTTTATTGATTAGTATATCATAAACACTTTATATATTTTCAAAATTACTGCTTAATATGTCAATGTGTTATTTATATTTCAGTGCAGTTTTATTTCCTAAAAGTAAATCCAGAGCTAAATAAGAAGAGTAGACCAGAAATCAGGGAGATATTTAGTCAAAAGGAAAAGGAGGGGAATACCTACAAAAAAGCAGACCCAATACTTCTAAAAAGCAGAGCGTCATGTTACATTGTCTTGTAAAGGTAAACATGTGCATATATGAAAAGATATGACAAGTTCGTGAACTCATCCTAGAAAAAGTGCCATATACCTCATTGCTGAATATCACTATGGTCATCTTTGAAGTACCCCCCTTGGGAAGCTATGCACCAACTCCAGCACCTAGTCCACCCTTTCAAAGCAATTTTAAAACTCTTTTTCTGGAATGACCATCAGAGCTGTCATCATATTACCCTTGATGTCCTGAATGTCATCAGAATGTATTCCTTTCAATATTTCCTTTATCTTTGGGTAAAGAAAGAAGTCACTGGGGGCCAGATCAGGTGAGTAGGGAGGGTGTTTCAATACAGTTATTTGTTTAATGGCTAAAAATTCCCTCACCAACAGTGCCCTGTGAGCTGATGCATTGTCATGACGCAAGAGCTATGGACGGCAGACGAAAAGTTCAGGTGGTCTAATTTTTTCATGCAGCCTTTTCAGCACTTCAAAACAGTAAACTTGGTTGACTGTTTGTCCAGTTGGTACAAATTCATAATGAATAATCCCTCTGATATAAAAAATGCTTAGCAACATTGTTGCAATAAGTTTGCGAACTTGTGTGACCTCGTAAGTAACATTCATGGAGGCAAAGTTAAATCAAATTCATGCATACTTAAGAAGCCAAGGAAGAGTGATTTACACTTGTGTTAGATATTTATTTTATTACATACCACAAGAGATAATACATGTCAAATTTTACTTTCTTTGCTCAACCACTCATAATCTGAGCTGATCTCTATCAGACAGGAAATTGTTTCTAGGTCCTTTGGTTGGAGAGAGGCTATTCTCCCTCAGGGCGATGCAAGTCCTGGAAAAGAGCCCTGCTCCTTGGTCCACAACAGTTACCCAAGGGCAGGGTTCTCAAATGTGTTCTGCAGACAGCATCTCTGCCACCCCTGAACCAAGCTTGGGGATGGGAAGGGCCTTTTTGCCCACACTGGTAGGTCTCAGACCTGAAGGCCAGTGCCCTGGGCATTCTGCATCCATGGGGCATGACACTGCTTTCTTTAGAGAGACCAACATGTCATCTCTTCCCCAAGGCCATAGAAATGTCTCCGCACTTCTTCCTCAGGCTGCTTCTGCTTTATCCCCTTTTTTATATTTCCCTGAATTCTTTCCACACTCCAGAGTCCAGTAAAACTCCCTTCAGGTCTGTAGACTTTCAAAACCTGCACAGCATGGCAACTACTTTATGAGGCAAATGGACCCGAAATCCAGAGAAGAGAGTGTGTGATATTTTGATTTATAATAAGAATATATATGTGGTCTTTATCTAAATTTGTGGCACAAAGCTCCTAAAATCCTTGGGAATTCCTATGATAGGAGCTATAAAGGTGTCTCTTCTTATGTGAATGAGGTGACTCCTGCACCAAAGGAGGTGAGCTGGCTGCCAGGGAACCCAAGCAAGGTGATTAAAGGGTTGAAACTTTCAATCTTCCCAACCTCCCTCCCCACCCCTTACCCACCCCAGTGAGGAGAGAGGGGCTGGAGGTTAAATCAATTGCCAGTGACCAATGATTTAATCAATCATGATTATGTGATTAAGCAGCCATAAAAACCCAAAAGGACAAGTTGGGAAGCTTCCAGATTGGTGAACATGTGGAGGTGCTGGGAGGGCATGAAAGCTCTGCACCCTTTCCCCATACCTTTTCCATCTGGCTGTTCCTGAGTTATACCCTTTTATAATAAACCAGTGATCTAGGAAGTAAATGAGTTTTCTCAGTTCTATGAGATGCTCTACCAAATCAATGGAATCCAAGGATTGGGTGTAACCTCTGATTTATAGCCAGTTGGTCAGGAGTACAGACAACAACCTGAGCTTGCAATTGTCATTCTGAGTTGCAGGGACCCTCCAATCCACAGCTGGTCAATCAGAAGCACAGGTGACAACCTGAGCTTACAATTGGTGTCTGAAGTGTGGTGGGGAGGGCAGTAGGACTGAACCCCTAACCTGGGGGATCTGATGCTATCTGCTGGTAGACCGGAGAACAGAGTTGAACTGTAGTAACCCAGCTGGTGTGCCAGGGTTGTTGATGGTGTGGGTAAACCATCTTTATCTCCTACCCACACACACTGGAATTGGGTGCTCACAACACTTCGGGTGCCTATATGTAGGTGGGGGAGAGCAGATGAGAAGGAATGGTGAGAGATGCCTTTCTATTTTGACTTCTAAGGCCATGGCAGGAAAGAACGCATTACTGTCATTCATGTTGCAATATAGTATTTTTACTTCCTATAATCTTAATTTAGGAAAGTTTCCATCAAGTTAAAACTATTTTGTGCATCAACATGAAAATACCTCTAGAAGATGTGGTTATTCTAAGTGACTAATTACGGAGGATTTCAAATTATCTTGCTGTTTTTTATAAACAAACAAAGGTACACTAGCTGGTTGCTTTATCCAAAGATATACCAATCACTCAGAAAAGAATACAAAGACACAAATAGTTCACTTGGCTAATATTCCTTAATCCCTTAGCATGTTACCATTTGCATATTGTCAAAGATTTAATGAAAAATTCACAGAAGACTTAATTACACTCATGATTTTGGTTATATTGGACCTTTCTTTATAAACCTAGTCAAAATAATGCTAATAACACTAGCTTATTTTGTACCATGCTTTATAATACTTTCAAATAAAGCCTGTTTTCTTATAAATGTTCTTGGAATGAGAATTGGCTGACAAGATAATGATAACTAAGGAAATGAGATCAATTTAATACATTAGTTCGGATTTGAATTTTTTTCTAGCATATGAGTGTTTTGTTCCACCAAGGACCAGCAGCTCAAATACACAACTGAAATACAGAAAGTGCTGTGGACCATGTATCAAAAGTAATGCCCATTCACTCCATATTCTTCCTCTAACCAGGGCTGGCCACCTGCCTGCTCTTGAAAGCACATGTCCATATACTTGGTGTACTTGGACCTGTTCTCATAACTCAAAAGCTATTATCTTATTCCCCTATTATCTAACTGACTTTCCTCTCTCTCTCTCTCTCTCTCTCTCTCTCTCTCTCTCTCTCTCTCTCTTCTTAGTGTGAAGTCCTGTATTTACTGCAGAATATCCTTTTTTATGAATTTATCTTTTGAACTGCAGTAGTAATTTAATTGATATGGTTGTTTTAGATTGAGCTTGGGTTACACAGTTACATTTATTTTTAGTGTTGTACCCTTCTTATTTTTAAAGCTGTATGATTTTTAAGGCTCTCATTTTTTTTTTTTAGGAATTCATGTTCCAGTAAAAATACCTGTACATTATGGGTTTTTTTGTTCTCTTAATAAATGAATGAGGTAGGGAGGGCTTTTTACAGATGAAGACACAGAGGCTCAGGGAGCTTAAATGATTCACCAAGCAGTATGTGGCAAGTAAATGGTTGACAAAAAATTGGAGCCCTGGTCTGCTGATTCCTATTTTAGTGCTCTCAACACATTACCAGACTCAACATCTTTGCTAATTATCTGCATAACTTATTCGATTAATTATAAGCTGCTTTATAAGGTGGCTTCTCTTGTTGCTTTAAGTGAGTATTTCAAACTTTGATACTTATGCATTGAGTTCACGACTTGAGTGCACAGCAACTCTTTACTTGTGACTCCTTACACACCTAGATGAGAGTAGAAGCCTTCTGCCCATCCAATCCCTACTCCCACTCTGTCAAAATACAAACACAGTGACTCAGTGTATTGCTCAGATCTTGAGGTCTTAAGAAGAATGTTCCAATTCAAATGAAAACCCATCATTGCACACTGATCCTGGTGTCTCAGTAGCCTGACATCTGCTGGAAAGAAATGATAAATCTTCTTACCCCAAAGAAGAGAAAACACACCTGGTTAAAATGGGCTTGTGAATTATCGAATCACCTTGTCACCCTCAATAGAGCTAATAGGGATGAATCATTACAGATTCATCCACAGCTACGAGGTATGCCATCATCAGACACATGCCAGGAATTGGGCACATTTTGAGACACTGGAACACAGAAACAAAAAGGAAGCAGCCCCGTGTTCCTTTACACAAAGCAAAAAAGACCACTGTGAGAAGTCCTACTGGAAAGGCACAGTTGAGGGCAGTGGTTCTCAAACTTTATGACATCTAATTTACTCGGAGGATTTGTTAAAACACGTTGCTGGGCCCCACTCCCAAAGTTTCTGGTTCTTCATGTCTGGGGTGGGGCCTGAGAATTTGCATTTCTAACACCATCCCAGGTGACACTGAGGCTGCTGGTTATGTAAGCTCACGAAACTTTTATCATCTGTAAAAATTAGGCTTTCCAATATAGGACTGTCTTGACAATGAAAGAGACGGATAGCATAGTACAATGAGAAGTCAATCAATGTTAGCTTCAGTTATTATTTTTATTATTACAAAGGTGTTTTTTTTTGGAGGAGGAGGATTCTTCCAAAGTCTCTTTCCTACTCAGAACATCTGAAATCTCTTTAACCAAGCACCAACTGATAAATATTAAATAAAATTCTCTGGGACAGTTTGCTTAGAGTAATACTAGGAATTAAATCAGTGATATCACATCCTTCCCTTCCCCTGCTTTGGATGAGGTGGAGACCACTTGGGCTCTAACAGCTGTTCATAAAGGCGAGAGTATTATCCTGAAGTGAACATAGAAGCAAGGACAACAAAAGAGCTTGAAGTAACAAAGAGATCTTAAAAACTCTCCTAAGTCCTGCCTTATCCCTACTTAACACACAAAATTTCCCTCCAACCAATAGAGTTCCATCTGTACTCTACTTGTCTCTGTAAAACCCATTATTATTATAATAGCAAAATCATTAAAGAAGAAAATACTAGAATACTTTTTTCAGTTGAAGGTCTCCTATTGCAAAACTCAAGCTGTGTCCAGTCCTGTTATACAACAGAACCCCTGCACATTAGCTCAGCAGGACATGACACATGTTGAAAATAAGATTACTAAATAAGAAATACAAAAAATAATGATTGATCTCCCATGGAAAACAGCTGCTTCTTGTTAGCAGCTAAACAAATGTCCTTTCTTTGGGTTTTGCAGAAGTCTTAACACTGTATGCAAGTAGAAAAATTCCAGCAAAGGCATATATAGTTTGAAAGGAATAGAGCAAATGTTTTCTATTAAGATAATTTATTTTAAACTTGAAGTATATAAAAATCCCTAAACAACAATTAATACCCAAGAAAGGTGATGTCTGCCCTAGGTCAATGAAGCAATGAGACAGGCGTTTCTTAAATAGTGAAGAAGATGGCTTGGGTAACACAAGCAAACTAATATAGTGTTCACGTGATAAGTCATTTTTTTCCCTAAAGATGTGATACCCTATTCAAGTATGTGAAGAATATAGTTTCTTTGGATTTTAAATCCTAGATAAGATTTAATTATTCCAAAGGGAATATAGAACTAAGTTTCTGTGAGCCTTGGGTCACAACATTTTCATCAATGCATAATGTTATTTTATGTGTGTTTCCGTTTAAAGACAAAATGTTTAATATATATTTTGGGGGACATTTTGAACATTAAAATCACCAATAAAAAATACAAATATATGAAAAATGTGGCACTAAATAGGCTGCTGCAAAGAACACTTGTTTACAACATGAAAGCTAAAACAAGATGGCTTTGGAATATTACTGTGTTTGACCTCATGTGGGAATACATGCATTGGGTCACTCAAATTTTTAGCTGTTCTGTGCATGTCCACAAATGACTGTGAAAACACCATGAGTAGTGATTTGAGAGTTACAAATAAACTGTAGTGAGTAGGTGAATTCACAAATATGCAATGTACAAATAATGAAGACTGTGCATTCTTTACTATGACAAGTCATCTGTCATTTTAGAAATCTGTCATTTACATCTTGTTGCTTTTAGAATTTTCTCTTTATTCTTGATGTTCTGAAGTTACACTATAATGTAGACAGGTATGAAGTTAATTTTAATTATCTCTACAACCACTTGTGTTTATTTCCAATCTGAAAATGTCTTTGCCAAATTCAGGAAAATAAATTTTAAGCCATTATCTTTTCAAATATTACTTCTCTGCCATTTCTTCCCTATTTCTGAGACTCCCAGTATCCATATGCACAATTTCTCAACATAAAATTTATATATCTTAACTCTTCTTTCATATTTTAATTTTTTCCTATCATTTGACTACATGCTAAATGAAATCTTCAGCACTATCTTTCAGCGCTTTAGCTGTATCTATACCTACAGCCACAATTCCTGTAAGTTTTATTTTATGACCCCTTTTTTGAATTCACATTTGCCAGTTTTGTTTCACTGTTTTCTTTTAGTATTTCTTTCTTTTTCGATTCGAGGATCTTGAACATGCTTACTTAAAAGCTATTTATGACTGGTATATTATTTGCTTGTTAATGGAACTAAAGTCATCTTCTAACTAGCTCTTTTCCTTAAGATTGATTTTTTTTTCTTTGCACTTTAGAATTTTAGTTGGCTACCTCAATTTGCATGAAAGCATTTTACTTTCTTTACTGTCTCCCTGAGCTCAATCCTCTCCACGTATCAGCTTTGCAGTCACCGGCGTCTGGACTCCCCAGAACAGGTATTGCATTAAATTAGGAAACATGCACTCCTGCAGCGGGGCTGTCATAGGCACAGTCTCTGAAAAAGCAGGTGGTTTGGCTTTGTCTTGACTCCTCACCACCTGAAGCATGCAAATTAGATCAAGCAGCTTTAGTCAGGCTCCTTTTAAAGACGTGGAAATTCTGTCCTGGCCTCTGATTTCCTGCCATGACTCTGGAAACACCCTATTGTCATGGGTTGAACTGTGTTGTCCCAAAATTTATAGGTTGAAGTTCTAACTACCAGCACCTCAGAATGTGATCTTATTTGGAAATAGGGTCACTACAGATGTAATTAGTCAAGATGTGGTCATACCAAATAGGGTGGGCCTCTGATCCACTATGACTAGTATCTTTCCAAAAAGAACACCATGTGAAGAGAAAGACACATGGAGAATGCCACGTAACAATGAAGGCAGAGATTGGTATGATGCTTGTACAAGCCAATGGACACTGAAGGTTGCCAGCAAAGTATGATTGGTAAGAGAGGGGCCTGGAAGAGGTCCTTCCCTGGAACCTTCAGAGGGGACATGGCCCTACTGCTGATACTTGAATCTCAGACTGCTAGCTATGAGAATTGTGAACAAGAAACTTCTCTTGTTTAAACCACCCAGTTTGTGGTACTTTATGGAAGCCCTAGCAAACTAATAAACTCACCACTGGGTTACTTCAGTCTAAGTCCATTTATTGGCAGCTGGACTTGGAGCCCAGGAGGTCTGACTTTAGCCAGCTCCATCTCCACCCATTTTACAATTATGATTCTGCTTCCTTTTTTGTTATATGAACATTTATCTATTATCATTATTATTATTAGTAGTAGTAGGAGTAGTAGTAGTTTGGCTATTTTTACTTACTTTAAGAAACATATTTTATTTACCACTGCCATACCGCTAGAGAGGATGGAGTTTCATATAGGAACTAACCCTACCATCTTTTCCATAAATATCTATTTTGTAAGTTTTCTATAAGCAACATGTATTTTCTTTATAATAAGAAAGCACATTTTACAAAATTAATGAGATATAACAAAGTGTATTCTGATCCATAGTTTCAAGAATATTTTACAAAGGAAAAACAAAAATTTTGAAGGAAAGAAAAGAGAGAGGGAAAGTGAAAAAATAAAGAAAGAAGGTTCTATTCCTCCCCAGAGGATCAGTAAAGATTCCTCTATATACAGATTCAAAGGAGCAGATAAGACGGAAAAAAGCAAATCAAGATCAATTGTCATTTTGGTTTGCCTTTGATTAATATTAATATCCTTCTGATCCACTGTTCTAGATCAACTGTTTCCCTTAATTCCAGCTTTCACTCACATGTCTGTTTGGAGAAAAAATATACACAACTTTAAATCGGGTCCCTGTGAAATGGTTGTGCGTGGTGCCAAACTTCTCAGGTCTTCTGGGCATGATGACATACTTTTCTATAAACTAACATCCATATGCATGTGTGCTATTTTCACTGATGAACAGCTTGAGAAGGATTAATTAATAAAACCTTTCAATGACTCCACATCCAGAGTGCCTATAAACAATAGCCATGACCCAGAAACAAATCAAAGCAGGCTAGAAATTTTTAAATAGGCTTTAACTCAGTTTGGAAATATGCATTATAACATACCCAGTAAGCCTGGGATCTAGGTCATACTCATAAAAAGTAGACAATAATTACATCGAGCATATGTAATAGAATGATCTCTCATGAAACTCTTATCAAATTAATTGTATTTACTAAAGGAAGCATTTCTTAGATATCAGCTAAACTTTTCAACTTGATTCTTCATTGGAGGGGTTGTAAATATCTTTGGAAAATATGTGTATGGAGGCAGGTGGCTCTGTGGAAAGCAGGCTAGATTTGGAGCTAAAAAAGAAAGGCTGGTTCCATCATTTACTGATCACGAGCAAATCTTTTAATCTTTATAAGCCCCATTTTCCTCACAACTGGAATCAGGAATAAGTACTAATTATGCAAATCACAAAGTGTTATTTAGTAGATTATGCTTACATAGATTATGAGAATTACATAGATTATGTGAATTACAAAGTGCTATTCAACAATAAATGTTTATTTACATTATAAAAATTTAGGGGGGAAACACAACTAAAAAACTGAAAACAAAAATAACATTTGGTGGTGTAGACTAATGATCTCCTTGAAGAGTAAGGACACATTGTGGTATTGCTATTGTGACTTGGAAAAGGGTGTAAACGCACCTCATCAGAACGTCCAGGAGACTCAGGTGAGTAAAATGGGTGCAGAGAACCTGGCCCTGATCGTTTGCCCCCGGCTCTAACTCTCAGCATGATGGATGCAGAGGTTTGCCTGCATTGGTTCACATAGAGGGCCCGAGAGACCAACAGCTTATTTATAGGTTCAAATAAATTCCTATTTATGGATATATTAATAGCTTAAAAATCTGAACTAGTCTTCACAATGAATCGATTTCCTGGGGAGTAAGTCTACCCAGGACACCAAATAATAGATGAGAAGCTGGCCCTGTCCATCTGGACAAAGAAAGTCATGCCTTTTACAGTTGGTGTCCTCAAGCTCAACAAACCCAGTGAACTGGCCTCCTCTACTACACATTATTTCTTCTTTTTTTTTTTTCAGCTGAGCCATCCTGCCACCTGTTAGCAGCTCAGCAGCAGCTCAGCTTGGGCCGTGAATCAAACTGGGGACTCTGTTGCTCAGAGCTCAAACTCTTGAGCGAGCTCTTAACCAACTGAGCCACTCAGCCGGCCCTTATTTCTTCTTTTTAAAGCAGGCTCTTCGTTGGGCAGAGTCAGAAACATTCAATTAGCTAACATTTATTTTCTATGATCCAGCAGTGTGCTGGGCCCTGAATAGATATAAAGATGTATAAAAAGGAAACTGTACTCAAGAGAACTTGGGGTCTAATGAGATAAATGTGTGAACCACTAATTATAATAAAGATAAAGTAAAGTGATTATTGTGTGAATTTTGTGTGTGTGAGGTGAGTGGTGAAAAAGAAGGGGAAGGAAGCTAACATTTTGGGGGCAGTTAGATTGGCAGGATGGTAGGCATTTTTTTTTTTTACATATTATCCCATTCAATATAACCCTCCCAACAATTCCATGAGATAGAGATGCAACCCACATATTAGCTATAGTCACCTTGTTCTCTGAAATTCTAGACAAGATTAGACCTAATAGTCCTTTTGCTGTAGCACCAGTAGAAAGAGTTGGTAGACAGATAATCTGAGAAATTATAGGCTTGTTCATGGGCGGCTGAGAAGTCTTGCTGTAGGGTTTAGAAAGAGTGGTTTAAATGTCCTTTCACTCTGGTGTGTTATTTATTATTATTTCCTTTGTTATAAATCGCAAATATTTATTTTATGACATAAAATGCTTTTTATGTTTTAAAATTTATAACTATTAAATTTTAATTATTTAAGTACCTCTCTACTCTTATTCTCTAAAGTGTCCTAGTTTGGCCAATAAATATAATGAGTATCTTACTATGACCCCAATGCTCACCTGGGCACCTATCTATAGGGGCATTTCTGAAATCAATGCAACTACCCTTGAAGTCCTACCCAGCCACGGCGTCCAGAATTTTCACTATTGATATTCAAGTGGAATACACATTGCCACCCAGCACGCCAAACCTCAACCAGGATCAAAACAGATTTTAATCCTCAACCAGGCCAAGGAACTTTCAGTAGCCACCTGAGCAGGCTTAACCCATCATCTCATTAACCTCACTGTAAAAAGGTAGGAGTTTATGTCATTCAATTTCCAAAACTAATTTATTGCACTTACATTTTATATTGCCTACTTGCCAAAGAGGAAGAAAATATTATTGTGTTTCCTGAACCAAATATTGGTATATGTTAATCAAAAATATATTTTAGGTATAAATTTATATAATAAATGTTATAAAATAAAGATATATTTAGTAATGTTCTTAATAAGTTACCTTATTAAAAAGAATAAGCTCATTAAACCCAGCCATTCTTTCAAAATTTGGGTCATTCTTTCATTTATGTAAAAAATTAATTAATTAATTAATTTATTAATTAATTAAAGCCTAGAGTAAGTAGTTCCAAATTATAAATCATTTCATGGATCCTCCTAAATAATTCCAAATTAGTCTTCTCAAGCTTTAGAAAAGGAATAACAACCTACATATAAAAATAAATCCTTAAATCATCTTGAAAGTGTGTCATTAACCAAAAAGGGAGGGTTTCTGATTTCTTTAATACTGAAACTAGCCAGCTAAAAATTGCAATAACTGAACAACAGAATTAAAAAAAAAATGAGCTATTGCAGATTTGGTTATAGAGAATACCGGGAACAAAACAAGTGGGAATGAGTCATGCACAAAGTATAATTTGAAAAGTCCAGGTACTGCTTGGCATATAGAGATATCATATAAGCTGGTGTTTGAAATATAACAGTTATGGTAATAACCCAGAAACAATATCCAAAGAAGCAAACAAATACATCGAAGTGAAAAACAGGTCTTGTAATTATTACCTTTCATGGTGAGCAGGGAGCAAACCTCTTTCTATGAGTAAAATAAGTTATTCTTCCAAGGAAACGAGATTGTTTTTGCAGGGCAGGGAAAAACTATCATTTACTGAATTGTACCCAGGAGCCCAGGATGTTAATTGATCTCATTTTATACTCCTTGTCTCAGTGTGGATGAAGCAATGAGGACAACCAATGAAAGCCAGAGGAGAAAAGATTTCAAATATGATATGCTTGTAACTTTGCCCTACATCTGGCCTAATGGTCTTTGGGAATTTAAAATAATTTTGGATAAATGATCAGAACTCTAAAATAAATAGATTCAAGAATTAGACATGTGATTTAGAAACTAATAAAAATGAATGAGAATATTCTAACTCAGTAATTCTAAATCTCCCTTTTTTTTTTTTTTTTTTTTTTT
>NW_017731433.1:1704539-1806502 GCF_001890085.2 Hipposideros armiger | reverse complement strand
GATAAACCACAACCCAGGATCCCAATTGATTTTGGAACATTTGATTAAGATAAAGTAAAATGAAGTAAATGATACTCTTGACAGCTGATTATCAAAACTGGTAAAGGGAGAGAAGTGATATGATAGCATTATAGCAGAGTCCTTTGCATTAAAGAAACAGATGACTGTGACATTTCCATATCTAACTTTCCACGAGGGAGTTATACCTAAGCAAAGCTGAGATGTCACCTGGGAAATACCAGCTAGCTGTCTCTTGAGACTTCTCTCAGGCCGACATTGCGGGGATAAATTTCCCTCAAGCCAAGGACAGGCCTTGTCTCTCCATTCTGTCTCCTTAGTGCAAGCGAATATGCAAAATCAGCAAATAAAATAATGGCTTCCACTTCAGTTGATGCTGTGTGATCATAATTAGCCAAATAAAAATCAGAGTGATTTGTCAAGCATTGAAACTGCATTAGTCAGCTTTTGCTATCATTAAAACAAAACAAAACAAAACAAAACAAAACAAAACAAAAAAAACAACCCAAAAACCTCAGGGGTACATAACCATCAACACCTTTTCCTCTCTTAGCGGTTTACAGGTTGGCTGTGGTTCCACTTAGCTCTGGACCTCATTCTGGGACCCAGATGAAAGCATGTGGGACTTGCTTTCTTCATTGCAGAGGGCCAAGATGCAGGAGGCCATGCTGAAATACACACTCACATTTAAAACTTCCGCTCGGAATTGTTGCTGTGTCACTTTCACTCAAATGCTATTGGCCCAAGCACGTCACATGATAAAATTGGCAATGGGTGGGGGAAATAACTTGGCCTTCAGGGAGTAAGGGAGCACCCAAGTCTAAATGACAAAAGAAATGTATTTCTCATCCTCTTATGGGGTTGGATGAGCATAGTTAGGAATTGTGTTGGTTGTTGATCTAGTTCTTCTGAGCTGCAAATATCCTCTCTGTGAAAATGCATCTAGGCCTTTTAAATTATTTGCCTTTCTCCGCAGACATGATGTTAAGCCTTGCTGATAGAGGGCATTGGAGAGACGCTAGACTAAAAGGTTTTCCTTCCTGGCTCCAGCATACTTTCTAGGCAGGCTCCTGATGCAGCTTTTGTAGGGCCCAGCTCCCTATCACAGAAGCCTTCACCGGCATCTGGCTCTTGCAGAGCACCAGCTTTGGTGATACAGGCCGCTTGTACAGCATTCACTTCGGCAGCATGGCAGCTTCTCTAGCATTAGGTGGCTATGTTTGGGCACAGCTACTCCAAAGCCAGCTCCTACAGGGCCGGCAGCTTCTGCAGCTCCTGGTTCCTGCAATGACGTGGCGGGCAGTATCCGACAACCAGCAGGGGGCTTCCCCTGAGGCCCGCTTTGGGCAATACAAGCATTGCAGCGAAGAGATCCTTTTTTCTCCAGCATCCTAGAGCAGATTTCTGGTGAGTTTCAGAGGTCATATTTCCAGCAAATTCTGCTGGAGTGTTGCCACAGAGGCCTCCCTGACATCCCAGTGAACCTGACTGCCTCAAACAACGTCTGGGGATCCTCTTCCCTGACGCTCCACTTCAGCCTGGAGGTAGCTGCTGTAATCCTATATTGTTTAGAGCTCTCTGTATTTCTCACTTGCCAATTCCTCTTTCCTCCAACTTCCTATTATAGGTAATAATTCTGTGTATTAAATTTCCCAAGTTCAAATCACTGTGTAGTTTCTTGCTCTCCTAATTGGACCCAGGCTGATATAGGAACCATATTATAAACGATCACAGATCTAAGAAATGGAATTAGTTAGAATAAACTTATTGTTCCATAGGATAAATTAGCCTATTCATTGGGACATAGGGCTGGGATTCTGAGTTTGTTGGTTTAAGGCTCCTTTTCTCCCGGACATGCTTGGCTGGGCTTCCTTCTTTCCATGTCCCTATGTCTATCCGCTCTTCATTGCCAAACCCTTTTCAAGCTCTGTGAGTAACTTAAGGTTATGGTTGGCTCGTCTAATTTCTCTGAGAAAAGAATGAACTGTTTTTGCTCTAATTAATTTTGTGTTGACTTTTAGCAGACATCTACTTTTCTTTACCTCTTCAAATTCTTGATCTTGGTCTCACTGGAACCCTCATTTATGTCAATATCATATACACATTAGAGACGACCCATGAAGAGTAATTTTTTTAAAGGCACCATTCCCTTAAAACTATAATCGCTACCTTTCACTTCTGGTACATTCATTGACCTATGATGACTATTAACTGTATTATGTGTGTTTGTATAAAGTATATCTAGGAAACATAAGGATACATTTTTTTATTAAAACCTATGTTAAAATAAGAATCATATATCCCTTTATAATTTATTTTCTGAGAATCAGCATAGAAAATATAAACCATTTTCTTGGGTGAAAAGGAACTTATATTGTTTGATTAATATATAATTTTTATAGAAATGTTTATTGAGACTGCAGCTCTTCCTCTCAATTTAAAACTGAGTAATTCAAAGACTTATTTGAAGAAATATATAGTGTTTTATATTCTTGTGTAAAATCTGCTCTAGACTGACTACTGATGTGAATAACTGATAACAAAAGTTCAACACGAGTATATTGAATGTAATAGGTGTCTAAAACTGCTGGAGCTGTCGGAATCCAGGAGAAATTTTCAATTTTTTTGAGAGAGAGATACAGAGATAAGACTTGTATGGAAAACAAGGTTATCTTAAAGCTAGTCCTAAGAGGCAGGTGGAATCTACGGCTTCTATAATGTCTGATCAAGTTTATTTGCTGCTTATGTTTTGTTCTTTTCCATCCTCTAATTTGACATGATCTCATAGCCTATTAGATATGTTAGGCTCTCTGTATAGCCCCAGGACTCATGAAGAAAAGCTGTGGGGTTCAGGGAAGAAGTCTCTATCCCATCATTTACCTCCAGAAATCTTTTTCTGGCCTTACTGACAGAATCCCAGCTTTCGGATTACATTTAAAGTTGTAGGTTTATGGTTTGTGAATTATAGAATTTGCAGTCTGGAAGAAGTCCATTGAAATTTCCCATTCCAAATGTCTCATTTTACAGATAAGAAAATTGAGGCCTAAAGAATGGAAGGGATATATTCTGAGTTCCCAGGGAGGGCCTGACATGATCACTGAAGTGTTCCTCTGATATCTACATCAGTGATCTTCATACTGTCAGAGTTCAGGTGGGCAATGAGGGTGAGTGAATCTTTGCTGATACCAGGGAGCACCACTTGTGGAAGTGAATGGAGACTAAATGGCTGTAGTTGAAGAAAGCATGCTGGCCAGGGGCTGTCTCCATGTTCTGAGTGTTATGCTGACACAGTGTGGCTCTTAGAGATCCATATTTTTACCTAATGTAAGAACTATTTGTCATAGCCCTCCTGATATAAACAAGAGTATGTAATGAATAATCTGAGACTCTGAGTGTGTCTGTATATTTTAAGCAAAGGTTTTCTTGGTTTCTGTTTTGAAGCAAACATTTTTGCTTGTTTGTTTGGTAGCTTGTTTGTATATAAAGAATCTTAAAAAAAAACTGTCATTGCTCATTTTTTTTCAAACCATCTAGTAATGCCATGTTTCCAGTGACATACAACAAAACAAAAGCAGTACATACAGTAACAGGAACAAAAGTAAAGACAGGTAATCTCATCAAAGAGAGAACTTACACCTCGGTTAGAGCAGTGCTAAATATTGTGCCCCAACAACATAATTAATTATAACACTCAGGGGAAGTTTTCATCTTTAATCTCACTTCTCATTAATTTGAAATAGATTTAGGATTTAATGGAGAAAAATAGGAACCAGCATAAAAAGAGCCTTGGTCCATAATGAAAATAATAAGCACACTATGCCAGATACCAATATCAAAAACTATGGCAGGGACATGCACAGAAATCAAGCACTGATTTGCAAATGAGAAATGATGAAGACATAGATGGGCTGAAAGTTTCTCATAATGGTAGAAATTTTTATATAGATATTTTAATAAATGTGGTTGAAATGTGATATCTTTGTTCAATACCATTTCTATCATATTGCACCATTATCAATAATTTATTCCATATTATTTATCATCTTATTTACAAAGACTTTGATATTTCCCCTTTCCCTTGAGTCCAGTTTGTCATCAGAATTTACTGATTCTTATGTCCTTACACATCTATGGATATCAACAGCTGGACAAATTTCAGTGGTCTCCCTGCCACTTCTGTATCTTCTTATTTTTTTATATTATCCTACATATATCATGGCCAGAAATCACATGTCCATCCTATCCTTGCTATACTTACATATCTACCATTGAAAACCATACCTTATCCATGTACCTATAGAATTTACTTCTTGAGGTGAAGCCATCCTCTTTCTCATCCATGCAAATCATATACAAGTTCGCTGCATACACTCTCTGCCTCATCCAATAGGTATTCTATCTTCGGAACACGCAACTAAACCATTTCTCAAAATTCATTCTCCAAAATACTAACTCCTTGAGTTGTGAATATCTCACTTTCAAAGATTTCCAAACACGTTGGGAAACCTAGGTTAAACAACGCTAAATGATTGTTCTTCTGAGCTGGTTTTCTTTTAGAGGGTTTTGGTAAGCAACATTCCTCAAAATTATTGGGTTGTCGGAAAAGTCATGACACATTTTTGCAATGAAAAACATAGAAAAAAAATACGTCATGACTTTTCTGACAACCCAATGTTTGACCATGCACCCCTTTTAATAAAGTTAATTGTATGATGTATATCTATCCATATGCATACCCATATAAATATCTATATTTCTCAATCTTATTTATTTATTTAAATTAAAAGCTCCAGGTAAATTAAACGTAGAGTTACCAAATACCCCAGCAATTCCACTCCTAGGTGTACACCCAAGAGAAATGAAAATATGTACACATGAAACCTTGCACATGAACGTTTATAGCATTATTATTCAAATAGCCCAAAGGTGGAGACAGCCCAAATATCCAGCAACTGAAAAATGGGTAAACAAAATATGGTATATCCATAAAATGGAATATGATTCAGCCTTACAAAGAAGGGAATTCTGACACATGTTGTAATATGAATGAACCTTGAAAACTTTAAGCTAAGTGGAATAAGTCAGCCCCAAACAACCACGTATTGTATGATTCCATTTATAGAAAAGTCCAGAATAGAGAAATCTATAGAGACAAAGAGGAGATTTGTATTTAATTAGGTTTAGAGGGAAATGGGAGGTGGGTAGGGATAGGAAGGTGATACCAATGGGTACAGGTTTTCTTTTTGAAGTGATAAAGTGTTCTAAAGTCAACTGTGATAATGATTGCATTCGATTGTGAATATATTAAAGACTACTGAATTGTATACTTTAAAAAGATGAATTGTATGGCATGTGAATTATATTTTAGTAGGACTGTTTTAAAAAGTTTTCTTAAAAATGTCAAGAATAACAGATCATATTACGTCATTTTGTAACCCCCAACTAGAGCTGCATTTTAATTAGTAAGGGTTTAACAATGACCTGGAAAATGAACCGAACGAAAAGGCCTCTTATTCAGTGTGGTCCCTGGACAACAGCTTCGTGTCCCTTGGAGCTTGTGAGAAATGCAGATTCTCAAGCTGACCCCACACCTGCAAAACCACACTCTGCATTTTGACAAGATCTAAGGCGATTTGTGTGCACATTAATGTTTAAGAAACACCAGGCTGTAGTACCTTCTAATTGTTGAGAATACTAAGCTTTTACATAGCTAATTTTCTTTCTTGTGCCTTAGGGCTTTTAATTGGGATTAAATCAATTCACTTTTAATAGGGACAGCATCTAATGAATTACAATTAACCTAATTTTCTCAGCTGCAGTTTTAATGTTTCCCAGTGCTCAGTTAAGCCTCTAAAATGTGATGATTTTTTAAAATATGAGACATTATATAAAAATAAGTAGATAACTTGTTCAGGTCTTTATCCCTTGAATTGTACAGACATACCATCTTTTATAACCATTGATTTAAACACAAAAGCTTACAGTTAACTTGGTCAAATATATGTAAAAAAAATATTTTAAACTAACTTGTTTTCTCATGAATGAAAAACAATTTATAACAACCTTTTTTTCCTTACCATTGTCAACATTTTTTGATAAATTAGCAGGTGTCATTTGGTCATGCTGAAAAACTATTAAATATACATGAAACAGAGAAAATACTTTTTTTTAAATTTTTTTCATCACGCCACTGGATGATTTGTGCTACTGCTAGGAATGCTGTAAGATTTGATGTGCCACACATTCCTATAAGCTCATCAGAACTAGAGAACTTTATAACTGAGAAATATGTAATTAATTGTAGCAGATAATGTAAACATTCCTTTCCAGGATTATTCTTGTTTCTCCTCCCTCTTGCCCCTGACCTTTCATGCTTACACAGATAGGGTAACCTGAGGGGTCTTTGTTCTGCTCTTCTCCATCCAAACCCTGAAATGGGGGCCTGTAGGATCCAGTGACAAACAGACCAGGCTAACTCCTTTCACCATCATAGGTGAGCCCCTGGGTACTAACGGCCACCTACAATGAGTTTGTGACACTCAGCATGGTCAGGTGGTCTGTCATTGGAGTGTTATCAAAGGATTTAGAAAAAAAACAAAAAACAAAAAACAACAACAACTGCTTTTCTCAGTTTGCAAGACAGGCTATAAATAACAATTGATTTATGATCAATTACCCTGAGTGTTTTGATAAACAATCACAGAGGCCTATGGTTTTACACAATTTCCTATCCTCCTTGATGAAAAGAGAAAAATTCTCCAGATACGATTCTTTAAATATATTTTTCCTACTTATGGGGAATAGTGAAATACATGGATGTTTATGTTTGTAATAACATGAAGCACTCCACATATTTGCAGTATTTACTATTCTTAGGAATATATTATTACCAATGAGACACTTGTATGGAAGATGTAAAGTAAGAAATACAAATAAATATGCATATTACCATGTGTTTAGTTTTACTGGCAATGCATGAGGAATATATCCATCGAATACATCCACCATAGGTAAAATGAGTGATGAGCTTTTTTGTTGATGCTAATTATACTAAATAACATGCAGACAGCTGTTAGGAAATTAAAAGCTAGAATGAATAATAAAACTGAAACTTAAGTTGAAATTATGAAGGAAGGTATATAATTTTTTAAGAAGTGTGTAGCTTTAATTTTTTCTGTAAAACCCTACACTAAGGGGGTTCTGGTCTTCAGGTCACTAAAACTACAGACACATGAAAGCCAACAGTAAAATAAGAAGTCAGTTTTAACTAGCTTATTTGCTGATTAAAAATTACACATATATATTCAGAGTCCCCCATAGTGAGTCCTTACTAAGAAAAAAAAAATCCCTTATTTACAAATTGATAAAAGAATTTCTTATAGAGGAAAACAAGTTAAAAACAGTGACCCATTACTACTTTTCTCATAGTAATAGAAAATAACATGAGTCTTGCAAGGGCAGGAACAACCCTCTACTTTTCAGAAGTCTAAAAAGATCACTCTGTGGAATACAGGATCATATTGATCCTTTGGTGGATATGATTCGATCATCTAAAAATAATTTAAAGGTAAAACATAAATCTGAGGAATTCAGGGCAGGGTGCTTCAGTTGGGGAATTTTTCTTAGAAAAAAAATGAAAAAAATACAGAACAATATAATCTTTCAAAAAGGTCAGCTCATTTTAAGATGACTGGATAGAGAAACTCAAAATAATTGTGAATGAAACTAAAATGTTTTATTCTTCAGAACAGTGAACTCATGCTATGCTTCCTGACATATGGTAAAATTCAAGGACCAAGAGCTAAACTGTAAAGAAGGCCCTTTACTACTTACTACTCACCCCCCCACCCCCCATCCCTCCCACCTGCATTTCCAGATATGCCCACACAGCCATTTGTCCTGATTGGCTGCTTCTGTCTCATTGTTTTTGCAAGAGGCTGGGGTTACTGAGGCAGTAGGTTTTCCTGTGGCTAATTTTTGTCATGGTGTATTATTACCAACAAGAAGAAGCCACTGTGAGAGATGTCTTGTTTATCAGTCACACATGTCTGGGACCTTCCCCCTGACCCCTACCCCCACTCCCAGTCTCCGTCTTTTGGCATCATCTATAGAAAGAAGCTGTAACTGTTATAAATCTGTGTGTCCCTAATTAAATTTGGAAAGTGAGCCAACTCATCTTGGAGAATTTATATCAGTTATGGTCACTTCTAGCTTGTCTCACTTCTAAATATACTTTTGACTGTAATAATTGTTAGCTCAAAGCTGAGGTGCTGAAATGATTACTCTGAATTATTAGTGGAAAAATGATGGGCTTTATTTAAAAGATTGACTTAAGTGGATTTCCACTTTCATAGAAGAGTTTCAGATTTGAATTATATGTGTTTTCTCTCTAGTCTAAAATACACAGGTACTTAAGAATACCCTCAGAGCTTCTACAAAGAATGATTGTGGGCCTGACGGTGGCAGCTTTGCTGTTACAATCTCAGATGCCTTCCAGTGTCAAATAAGAGAAGAGTGACAGCTGGACAAGTAATATGAGGCAGTGTTCTGATAGGAAATTTTTTAAGGAAATTAATGAAATGGAAGGAGGACTGTTCAGTCCCAGGACTGAATGAATAGTGTCTGTCCCTGTTGCTTGCAGCCTATTTTTATTCAACACTGGGTTATCTTTTTCTCTGGTTAATTCCCATAGCACTTAGCTTATACCTGCCTTCTATTTACTTCTGCAATCTTATACTATAGTTGCTTGTATAACCATCTTATCTCCTTTATTGAACTGGGAGCTCCTTGGAGGGAGAAAGATAACCTTACATACATTTTTATCTTCAACCACATATTACATACGAGGATATTTAAAAAAAATTAGGAAAGAAGAAAATTTCTTGAGCAGTTATTATGCATTAGGTGAATGCAAAGTGTTAGTATATGAAAGAATAAAATAACAAATTTGTGTTCCCTGCCTGACTTTTAAATGAGATCTAATAAAAAATAGACTGCTGTAGACAAAATATCAGCTTTATTTTTGTTAAAGTTAGGACTGGACACAAAGATTTAGGGATGCAACAACAATGGGCTTCCTAAAAATGTATGCAGCATTAGGCCAAATTTGGTCACAGGTGTGGCTGTGAAACCTCCATCTTTTCCTGGAGGGGGTCCTGACCCGGCTGAACATACATCACGGCAGAACAGACCAAGGTGAGCATGCTCTGCAGGCATTTGAAGGTCCTAAAGCAGAGCTAGGAAGATGGGCTGAACTCCAGTTTCTTTCCCCAAACTCACCAGTGAGGTAACTTGCTCCATCTCCCTTGGGAAGAAGGGGGTGAGGGGACAGAGGCATTTCAGGATTGTTACACTAACGGACATCTCTCTTCCTGTGGGCATGAAGTTGGGGAAAGGAAGTTTTCCAACCACCAAGGTGTTTCCAATCCAACATCTCATTTAATCTCTCCATCTAGAACAGGTTAGGCATTATTATTCTGGTTTTATAGATGAAGAAGGGAAAGCCTATAGATTTGAAATAACTTGCCCTAAGCCTCACAGTTAGTAAATGTTAGAGTCAATATTCAAATCCAAAGTGTGTGGATTTATTGAACATGGTCCACAGTGCATGGGTCAGACACATGTTTGGTGAATAGATGGATGGATTAATGGGTGGATGGATGGATGAAAAGAAAGAAAACTTCTTACACATTTAAGTGTCAACTATGATAAGTCCCAAGAATTCTAGGCAGTTCAAGCTTTTTAAACAAAAGGAATTCCATATTGTAAAGTGTCTTGATAAATTAAAACAGGATAACTTTTTTTTTAAGTGTATGAGGAGAGGCTACATGGGAATTTTCTCGAATTGTTCCCCATGTGTATATCACCCCAATAGATGCTCAGCTCCTGGAGGCCAGGGAACTGCTATGACTACCATTATGCACTCCCTACATGGATGGAGGTTCAGGGGGCCTTTTATAAACGATTATTAAGAGAAGCAACACACAAAGGTAGACAAATCCTTAATAATGATTTCTTCAAGTGAATTTTATGAATTCAAAACCAAATACAGTAATGCCTCGGTTTGCGAGCATAATTCGTTCTGGAAACAAACTACTCGTATTGCAAGACATCACCCATTTACCAAGTTAAAATGTAGTAGAAATGTTTACTCGTCTTAAGGAATGCTCACAAACCAAGTTACTCGCAATCCAAGGTTTTACTGTATCTATATATTTATGTACATGCGTGTAGATGGATGGGTAGATGGATAGATATTTTTTTCTACAAGTGCCAATGGCCTCCCAGTATTGAGCACAATGTTTTACCAAGTTGAGGAGGGGCACAATAGTGGAAAGAATTACTCTAAAGGAGGGTTCTGATTAGTTAACTATTTCTGAACTAAGAGGAAAATAAAATTTAAAAGTCTTAAATTTCAGCAGGCGCAATAGAGATTACACATAAGGAGGGCTTTCTTGCTCGCAGGGGTTATTAAACAAACTGTAGAAAGGAGTTGCAGATCCTCCCATGGAGATTCTATAATGTCAGGATAAACAACCAGTTGGTTTAGACACAGTGCTTCTTGGAGGCAAGAAGCTGGGTGAGCTCTCAAAGCATATGATATAATTACTTGTGCTTTCATTGAAAATATCACACAATAATTTTATGCCGAGGATGCTTAATGATACGGAAACCCTACGACAGAAGAAACCACATTTCATACTATTCTGGCATTCTCAAATTACCCAACATAGTGCTGAGCACATAGCAGTAGCCCAATAAATGTTTACTGAGCACACTGATCAGTCAATTGAGAAGAATGGCAACTGGGAAAAGGAGATTAAATTCTGTTTCTAGCTCGGGGACTTGGAGGAAATCAGTCAATTTCTCCAGGTCTTAATTTCCCTTCTCCATAGATCTTGGCCTCTATGATTTGAGGGTCTCTGGGCCCCTGTAGCACTGTGACTTCATCATTCTGATTAATCGGCTTTGTATCCAGTTCACACTGCCTATCAATCTCATTGAGGGGAAATAAGAAAGCATGGTTTCTAGTGTCACTTTGCCTACCAATTAGCATTTTGAGGTTGTTTAAATCATTTAAATATTTTCCTGGGATTCCATCTATGAGGTCTGACAATTAAGTTTGCAAACTTGTTGCAGCAATGTTGCTCACCTTTTTGATATCAGAGGGATTATTCATTCTGAATTTGTACCAACTGGACAGTTAACCAAATTTACTATTTGAAAGTGCTGAAAAGACTGCGTGAAAAAGTTAGACGAAAATGACCTGAACTTTTGACCAGCAATACATGGTTCTTGTGTCATGACAATGCACCAGCTCACATAGCACTGTCTGTGAGGGAGTTTTTAGCCAGTAGACAAATAATTGTATTGGAACACCCTCCCTACTCACCTGATCTGGCCCCCAATGACTTCTTTCTTTACCTGAAGATAAAGAAAATATTGAAAGGAAGACATTTTGATGACATTCAGAACATCAAGGGTAATGCGACAACAGCTCTGATGACCTTTCCAGAAAAAGAGTTCCAAAGTTGCTTTGAAGGGTAGACTAGGTGCTGGCATCAGTGCATAGCTTCCCAAGGGGAGTACTTCGAAGGTGATTGTAGTGATATTCAGCAATGAGCTATGTAGTGCATTTTCTAGGATGACTTTGTGAACTTAACTGTCTGATCTGGTATACTTATAATAATCTACCTGCAGCATGAATTAAAAGCCATGCTTAAGCTTCAGTGTTATGTATGAAAGAAGGCAATTCTAATGTAAACTGAGCTAATTAGAAGCCTTCTCCTCAGGTTTACAGTTCTTGAGAAAAAGTTAAAGAATAAGATTAACTAGCAAGGATATTTACAAATGTTTCCATTCCACTGAATGATAGACCCTAGATTTACTTTACTGGCACAACAAATGTCTACTAAAATGTTGATCAGTATTTTACAAAGTAATTCAAGTAACTTAAATTCAATTCATATGGATACAAAGAAAAAATCTTTTCAAATGACCATTTAGTTGTATGTCTATAGCTTTCACCACAACGGTCTTTGAAACCAACTGACCTTCACTGTTAGCATCCAGTAAATAAATATGAATGACTCATTAGTGCACTCACATGAATTGAAATGCTCATGTGCAGTGGCTTTAGAATGCACTCAATTTTCAAAATAACCTCTATTATTTTTTTATTTAATTACCTACACAAACAAATATGAGATCATTGTATATTCAACAACAGAGCAAAATGAATTTCTAGTATCGCCAAGTCTACCAAATAGTCATTTAAGGATATGCAAAGGAAAAGATGCTAAGTATGAGACTCAGAGAGGTGGCTCTCTACTGGGGAGTTGCTTCACTCCATACTACCATCCCCAGTTCTGCATCTCGGTAAGTAAGAAGTCAAAGTTAACTCAGCATCAAACTCTTGGTTCTCACAAACACTGACCTTACTCTTATTCAGTTTGTACAAATAAACACCAGTTATATAAAACTATGGAAATCACCTCTATAAATATTTTGACATTTATATGAAGAGTAATTCAATTAAAATATGAGATAATTGCATGTAAATCAACTGGTGAGTTTGCCATGCTTTATCAGACTAATAGATATTATAAAAATAATAATAACAATTGTCATACCTAACAGTGGCTAATTGCTGTGCTGGGCTCTTCAAATATATCTACAATAATGGTAATCATGATAATAATAATATTCAGTCAAAAAGAAATGAAGAGATTGCTGCTAGTCACGGAAGGGAGGGGTGATGACAAACAGCATTCTCATCTTGTAGACCACGCTTCCGTGGTCATTGTCCCACCTTTCATTTGGACACCATGGGGTCCTTGACTCCTCCCATTCCCTGATATTGAATCAATACTGGGGATAACCTTGCCAAACAATCTCATCAGAAATGAAGATTATGTCACTTGAATGAAAACGAGCCTGAGTGAATTTAGGACTTCCCTTTATAAATGTCTACCTTCCCTGGCAGAGGACCTTGCTTGGGGCGAAGCCTGTCTCAGAAAGGCCTGGATGCAGCTGTGCTTGAACATCTGTCTGCCTACCTGGAATCCTTCCTTCTGCTGCCTGCTAGAGCCCTGCCACAGGGACTGAACCACACAGTTTCCTGAGCACCTGATAAACTCTCCAGCCTACTCACATTTACAACTTGTCCTGTCTTGACAGTCCCAGTCAAACCCCCAGCTGCCTTCAGCCTAATGTCTTTTGTTTATTTTGTTTTCTCTTACCAACTTATTCACACATGCCCCCATCAGGGATAGACACTGCAGATAGGAAAAATAATTAGAAAGGACAGTTATAAAGCTTGATACAGGGCATCCTTCTAGTTTCTGTATTTCCCCTTATTGAAGAGAAGAGCAGGGAGCAGTCTCTGGCCCTCATTATATTCCCAATATGGGCAAAAACTGAGTTCATAAATGAGAATACAATTCATAGTTATCATTTGAACGCTTACTACATGCCACCACTATTGTAAGTGCTTTAGAGGCATTCTCTTATTTAATTCCCACAGCAACTTTGCGGTTTTAGGCACTACCACTATCCTAAATTTTACAGATGAAGAAAGAGCCTCAGCAAGATTAAATAACACGCCCAAGGTTACATAAATTGTAAGTGACAGAGCTTAGACTCAAAGCCCGGTATCCTTGAATCCATTGCACTTATCCCCATGCTATAATGCCTTGAAACACAATTTCGTAAGGTTTCAGCTTATGTTTCAATCTTCACCACTAATCAGTGAATTCCTTCAGGGCAGAATTTATTTCTCATTAATTTTTATATCCCAGAGCATGGAATAATACCTGATACAGTGCAGAAACTCAATGACTGTCAAATGAACAAAATGATGAATTAATAAATAAAGGAAGGAAGGAATTAATTTAAAAAGGAGACAGAAAATTGAAGTTTGTGAAAAAAAAGGTAATTCTACGTCAAGAATGCAATTTCTGTGGTTAGTTCTGGGCTCCTCCATTCCTATTGTAGCAACAGATGAGTATTTTATGATAAGCACCATTTTTACTGTAGAATTAAATGAAATACTTTGAAAAATACGTGCTTTTCAGGGATTTAAATGAACGATTGAAATGCCATAATCAGAACATGACACAACCAACCAGCGTATAATCATATGTTTCCTATAATACGCTACTTGAAGTGTTCTTAGAGTTACAATTTTATAATCTAGACATGAGAGGAAGATCTGTGCTCTTGACAACATTCAACACAGGCACTTCAACTGGCTCTGGATGAAAGGCAAACCCCCTCTTTTGCATTACATAGATGTTCTCTCTTTCCTTATCAGTAAGCAGACAGTTCTGTTACCTTCACATCCTCTGCCATCTCCCTCCAGCGTCTGGCCAGCTTGACACTTGCAGTAATAACTGCCAATTGTATTACAGCACTGGTCCTGACAGCCACCATTGTCCATGGCACATTCATTTATATCTGCAATTAAATATTTAAACAGAATTAGCCCCTATAAATAGACAAAATGAGTTTAGTGGCTCTCCTAAAAATGTACCATTACAGAGTAATATCATTCTTTGACCTCATATTAAATGAGATAAAACTATAATGTCTTATTTTAATTAGAGCTAATTCACTCTAATTTTGACATAAAGAAAAAAGGTCATAATCTTTGGTATTGGAAAGTTTTTTGAACAGTGTACTAAGGAGTTGTCTAGTCTTACAAAATGTAGTGGCATTCTGTAAAGATACAGACATTTCACACCTACGTCATCATTTGAGGATGAGACAAAATGGAGTGAAAAACTAGTGAGGTAGAACACCAGGGCACCTATTTGTCCATTAAATACATTATTCTTGGCTTCCCAAATAAATAATTATTGAGCTCCTACCACTCCATATTTGGCATTGTGCTAGATAGTAGGGAAGGTATTAATAAAAGGGTAGTTCCATGGTTTCTAATATCCAGCGGGGGTTGAGAACTAAACAGAAATGTGACTTGGTTGTGTCCATGTACCCAATATGCCCGCAGCCCACTTCTAAACCTGAGGCCCCAAACCGTCTTTACAGATAGGGTTCAATATTATGTATTCCCCCAATACTTACAGCTGGTAAGTGTGTCAACCTATCTGTAGGTTTGATAGTGGCCTGTTCTGCTCAAAAGAAGCACCTCTACTGCATGTTGACTGACTTAATCAATTTTGCTTCATGAGATGAATGTGGCTGGAAGAGAAAGGGTGGGAAGCAGGGAGGGGCAGGTAAGGATGGGAGGAAGAAGAGGAGAGAGGCAGTGAGGGAGGAGAATGGGTAAAGTCAGAACAGCAGAAGAAGCCAACAAAGTGGAAAGAGAGACAAAGGGGTGCTGAGTTATCTTAATTGTGGAACCATGAGAGCAGAGAACTGATAACAAAGGCAGTCACCCACAATGCACCCTGACTGGATATAACTGATTTTGTCTGAAGCCTGACTATGCAGCTGTTGAGATTGCTTTTGTTTGTTTTTAGTCAACTTTTCACTGAAGTGTGTCATACACACTGAAAATTATACAAATCTTAAGTATACAATTTGATGAGACTATGTATGAGAGATATCGACTATACCAATGCAACCATAATAAAAAGAACATGACTAGCACCCAAGGAGCTCCCTGTCTAGCTAAAGGTAACAACTATCTTGTTATTTAACTACTACAGGCTAGTTTGTTTTTTTGAACTGTAAAGGGTGCCAAAAAAATGTATACAAGTGGACACTTTGGTCAACATTGCTCAAGCTGTAGTTCGCCGTAATCAGAAGTGTCTGGATGCTGATGGTAACCACTTTGAGCATCTCTTGTAATTGCAGGAGTCAAACATGACTTGTATTCATCTTTTTTTTATCAGTATATATTGAGTATTACAATTTTAATACAGTTTTCCTTTCTTAAAATGTGTATACATTTTCGGGGCACCCTCTGTACAGATAAGTAGAATCTTATTTTACATTTTCTTTTTTATTTTTGTATCTGGCTTTTTTCATTCAGCATTCTGCTTATGAAATAAATCCACATTGCTGCATATACTTACAGTTGTTCATTCTTATTCCTGCATGTTATTCAATTCTATGAATATACCACAATTTTTATTTATTTCACAACTGATGGGGATTTTGATATTTTCTTATTTTTGGTTATTATAAAAAAACTTTGCTTGAACATTCTCATACATATCTACAGTGAACTTACACATGTGTTTCTGCTGGGTAGTACCTAGGACTAAAATTGCCAGGTCAAGGTAGGATATGTTTTGCTTCAGTACGTATAGCCAAATGATGTTCTGCAAAGGTTATTGTAATTTACACTCCCACCAATGGTGTATTAGAGGCCAGACTCTAGTCATCCAACATTTGAGATATTCTGTTTTATTTTGTTTTGTTTCATTTTTGCTCTTCTAAGGAGTTTATAGTAGTATCACATTATGATTTTAAATTGTATTTTCCTGATGATTAGGTAAGCACATTTTCATGTTATTGACCATTTGGATAACATCTTCTTGAAGTACTTCTTCAAATATTGTATTTTGTCCAATTGTTTAATTCTTAAAATACTGGTTCTTTTACTAGTGGGTCGAGTAGAATAATAATAGAAAGTGGAGGCAATGATCATCTTTTTCTTGCTTCTAAATGCAAAAGGATGCTTTTTAACATTTCACTATAGGTATGATGTGTACCATATGTTTTTTTTAAAAAAAGAAACTAGTTTCATCAGGTTAAGAAAATTCTTTTCTATTCCCAGTTTAAGTATCTGTATCATCAATATGTATTAAAAATTTATTTACTGACTTTTCTTAATCTATAGAAGTAATTATATAATTTTCTTGTTAATTTTGCTAATGCGATAAATAACACTGATAGGTTTTTTTCATCCCCACAAGAAACCTGGTCATGATACACTATCATTTTTATATGTTCCTGGATTTAGTCAGCCAGTATTTTGTTTGGGATTTTTGTGACTATATTCTTAAGAGAGATCTGCCTGCACTTTCTCTTTCTTGTAATATTCTTGTTAAATTTTGGCATCCAGGTCATACTGGATGCATAAAACAAGTGGGGAAGTTTTTGCTCTTTTTATAGTTTTTAAAAAAATCTGAGATTGTTGTCATTTCTTACTTAAATGTTTGGAAGAGTTCACTTATGATGCCATCTGGGTCTGAGATTGTGTGTGTGTGTGTTTAGGCTTTTAATTACAAATTCAATTTTTTAATAGCTATAAGTATATTCAGATTTTCATTTAAACATGTGGATAAAATATGTGTTTCAAGAAATTTGTCCATTTCATATAAATGTTCAAATGCATCGCTAATTTGTTCATAATATTCTCATACTACCTTTTTAAATATCTATCCAATTTGTAGTGAGGTTCCTTTTCTTATTCCATAAATAAATAATGTGTGTGCCTTCTCTCTTTTTATTTTATTTTATTTCTTTGTTAATCATCTTTGTAGGCATCTATCTATCCACCTACCTACCTACCTACCTACCTACCTACCTACCTACCTACCTATCTCTCATCTATCTATCCATCTACCATCTTCATCTTTTTCAAGAACAAACTTTTGGCTCTATTGATTTTTCAGTATTCCTCATTTTTCCATTTCATTAATTTATTTTTCTTTTTTTATTAAAGTTTATTGGGGTGACAATGGTTAGTAAAGTTACATAGGTTTCAGGTGTACAATTCTGTAATATATCATCTATATATCCCATTGTGTGTTCACTATCCAGAGTTAGTTCTCTTCCATCACCATATATTTGGTCCCGTTTACCCTCATCTACCACCCTCCTTCCCCTTTACCCTCTGGTAACCACTAAACTATCATCTATGTCTATCAATTTTTGTTTCTTTGATATTGTAATACCAAATAATATTATATGTTAGCTATATTTTAATAAAAATCTTTTTAAAAATGAAGTACTGGTACAGGGTAGGGCATGGATGAATCTTGAAAACATTAGGTGAACTGAAAGAAGCTAGGTACGAAAGACCACATATTATGTGATTCCATTCATATGAAAGTCTACAATAGGGAAATGTATAGAGACAGAAAGTAGATTAGTGGTTACTTAGGGCTGGAGTGGGGGGCTGGAGGGGTGATATGCATTTCATTAATTTAGACTGTGATCTTTACCATTGCCTTCCTTCTATTTTCTTTGAATTTCTTTCACTGATCTGCTTCTAAGATCTTGAGATAGAAATTTGGATCATTGATTTTTAGCCTTTCTTCTTTTAAAAGATTTCTGGTTATCTATAAATATGTAACAAACCACCCCCAAGTAATGCTTAAAAATGCAATTGATTATTATCTTTCACATTTCTGAGGATTGAAGGCCTCAGCTGATTGGTTCTCATTTGGGGTTCCACATATAGGAGCAGTCAAGTGGCAGCTGAGGTTAGACTTGCAAACAGGCTTTTTCACTCACATGTTGGGGTTTGGGCTGAGATGACTGGAATATCTGGGGGGTTGGTGGGGCATCTTCCTCTCTCCGCAAGCCAAACTTTGACTTTCTCATTGTTTGGTGTTCTCAGATATTTTACATGGTGGCTATCATTCCTCAGAGAGATTATTCTAAGAAATCCAAACACAAGCTGCAAACCTTCTTATGATCTAACCTTGGAAGTCACACAACAGTACTTCTTATGTATATCTATTGTTTAAAGCAGTAAGAGGCGAGCTGAGATTCCAAGAGGTAGAGGAATTCCTTCCCTCAACTGCAGTGTGGAAACTGTTCTCCAGGGAATATAGAAAGTGATGAGATAGAGCATATTGTGCTAATATGCTCATTTAAGGCTATATATTTTCCTAAAAATAAAGTATTAGCTGCAACCCATAGGTTTTGCTGTTATAATTTATCATTCAATTAAAAATACTTCCTAATATAAATTATCATTTCTTCTTTAAGTTATTTTGAGATATATTTTGGGGACTTTCCAAACATTTGAGGAATTTCCAATTACCTTGTTATTATGAAATGCTAGATTAATTGCTCTGTGAACAGAGAATATACTCTGTATGACTTCAATTCTTCATAAATTTTTAAGGCTTCCTTTATATTCCGGTGCATGGTCAATTTTGGTTTAAAAAAAAAATCTATGGTTACAGAATATAAGATGTATTCTGCAATTATCAGATGATATGTTTTCTACATGTACATATGCACATATGCAGAGTGTGCCAATAAAATGTATACATATTTTAAGAATGGAAAAAACTGTATTAAAATTACACTGATGGTAACCACTTTGAGCACCTCTTATAATTGCAGAAGTCAAACATGGCTTGTATTCATCTTTTGTTATTGATATATATTGAGTATTAAAATTTTAATACAGGTTTTTCCTTTCTTAAAATGTGTATACATTTCTTTGGCACCCTCTGTATATTATTTGTATACATATACATATGTAATGTATGTATTTCAAATGTATATAAATATGTATATTTAATTAGTTCAGGTTTGTTAATCACATTTTTCATATACTTAATTTTTTAAATTGTGTTATATCATTGATTTTTAATGTAATTAATGACATATTTGGATGAAATTTAACATTTTACTATTTTTCTAAAGTTTCATACATTTTATTTTTATTCTGCACTCTTATATCCTTTTAAATGTACTATTTTTTAGTGTTCCATCTGCACTCTTTTTGAGACTGTCAGTTGTACATTCTTTTATTCTTCCTTTAGTGGTTATTCTAGATATTACAATATCTATTATTAAAGTCTAACATAAATTAGTACTTTAATCACTTCCCTGACAATGGTAGAAATGATACTTTAACTCCCTTTATGCTTTTCCTACTTTTTATATTATTGTTATCATGTGTTTTAAGTTCAGATATTTAGACCCCAAATGACTTCACTGTTATTATTTCATACACTCAATAGTAACATAGGTTTATCCACAGATTTACCTTTTCTGGTATTCATCATTGCTTCCTGAATTTCTGTGCTTCTTTCTGGAATAACTCCCTCTGCCTGAAAACTGGTCTTAGTATTTCTTTTCATATGGATCTGTTGGCAACTATTTTTTATTTCAGATTTTGTCAGGAAATGACATTACTGTACCTTAATTTTTAAATAAACTTAAAAAAATTTAGAATAGTTTGAAATTACCAAAAAAAATTGCCAAGCTAGTACAGAGTTCCCATTATGTCATATAGTTCATATTCTGCTATTATAAATATCTTACATTAGTATGGTACATTTGTTATAATTAATGAGACAATATTGATACATTATTATTAACTAAAGTCCATACTTTATGCAGACTTCCTTAGTTTTTAACTCCTCTTAGAACTTTATCTCCAGTTTCTAATTAATAATCTTTATAGTACTTTTTTCCTGATCAAACCCTTGCTGTGGTTTCTGTCCCTTATCGGACTCTTACTGGTATACTTCTCTCCAGCATCTTGATCACTCAACATTTGGCTTCTATGATAGCTCTGAATTTCAATTTAAATATATCTCTCCAGCCTAGTACGCCTTTTTCTCCCTACTTTCTTCTCACCTTTGCAGCCTGTCTCACTCATAATGTTACTTTATGAATCAATCCCTTGAAGGGGAAACTCACCTCGTTGACTTTTATGGCTGCCATGATATTCTCTGATGTCTTCAGATCAGTGATTTTTATATTACATGCAACTTTTCTAGTTGTTCTCAGGAAGAGAACTGAACTCCCACTATTTAGAAAATCATAGCCAGTAAAAGAACACCTTCTTTTTCTTGATCCTCCTTAATCTTCCTTAGAGTAGTCCAAAGAAAACCCTCTTAATTGAGGTAGTATGCCCTTGTTCATTTTTCTTCACAATCTGATTCAGTCAACAAGGCAGAAACTTCATGACTAATAAACATGAAATAATTGAGAAAGAATACAAGACTCTATAAATGGGTCCTGAGCTTTGTGCTATAGTATATCACAGAGAGGAAGAACAGTGAAGATTGGCTTCCTTAGCAGTATTGGAGTACAAGTTTACATATAAGTTTGGATATTATTCTCTAAGCTTTGCTTACTGAAAAGGAGTGGATATGTTGGAATAGGTCAGATACCAAGAGCTGCAATTTCACCCTTAAGAATTAATCCAAAAATTGTTCCAAGAGAATCTGACTGTTACACACCTTTCTATATATAATATCATGCAGAATTCATAATAAACTGATAAGATCATGAAAATTATGCTCATTCAAAAAAAATACGGTCATTAAACAGAAAACTGAAGGTCATGTAGTAAGCAAAACATTTATAACAACTTAAATAGTCACCAATATGGGAATAGGTAAATTAAATGTCTCTTCAATGTAGTCATTACATGTTATAATTGTGATGGCTATAAAACAACATGGAAAACTTACGTTGAAATAGATCATCAATTGTTTTTGTGTTTTAGTTACAACTATAAAAGCCATATATTATTATGGAGAAATCTAGAAAATATTAAAAATTACATAATTTGACATATAACAGTGGTGGAATTATGTCTTTTAAACTTTTAGTTTTATTGTAATATTGCCATCATTATTTAAAAAAATAGTTCTGATATTTTTGACAGATAGTAAAAAAAATAAAACAATAGTTTATATAATTTTCAGTGACTGTTCAATGGAAAATATTTGTTTTTTAGGAGGAACAGGTTTTTGCTGGCATTAAATTCTTATGGAAATCTGTTATATGAGTTTTAAATATAAGGGTCATTGGATAAAGCAATAACAAAGTATTCAACAGAGGTTTCTCAAAAAAAGTCAAAATTTTATTTATCAATTTTTGACTAATATTGACATGCACTAAAAGGTAAGGCCTAATGTAACTACATACGAGGTCTGACAATTAGGTTTGCGAACTTGCAACAATGCTCTAAAAACAAGGTTACTAACGTTTTTCTTTCTTTCTTTCTTTCTTTCTTTCTTTCTTTCTTTCTTTCTTTCTTTCTTTCTTTCTTTCTTTCTTTTTTTAGTTTCAGGTGTGTGAACAATGTAATAGTTACACATTTATGACCCTCACAAAGTGATAACCCTGCTCCCCCATTCTACTACCTCTCTGACATTATATATAGCTTTGCTAACCTTTTTTGATATCAGAGGAATTGTTCATCATGAATTTGTACCAACTGGACAAACAGTTAACCAAGTTTACTATTTGAAAGTGCTGAAAAGGCTGTGTGAAAAAGTTAGACAACCTGAACTTTTCACCAACAATCCATGGCTCTTGCATCACGACAATGCACCAGCTCACATGGCACTGTCTGTGAGGAAGTTTTTAGCCAGTAAACAAATAACTGTATTGGAACACCCTCCCTACTCACCTGATCTGGCCCTCAATGACTTCTTTCTTTACCTGAAGATAAAGAAAATATTGAAAGGGAGACATTTTGATGGCATTCAGGACATCAAGGGTAATACAATAACAGCTCTGATTGACATTCCAGAAAAAGAGTTCCAAAATTCCATTGAAGGGTGGACTAGGTGCTGGCATCCATGCATAGCTTCCCAAGGGGAGTACTTCAAAGGTGATCATAGTGATATTCAGCTATGAGGTATGGAGCACTTTTTCTAGGATGAGTTCATGAACTTAATTGACAGACCTTGTAATATGGCAAAATAACTTTAGTGGAAAGCTAAAGCAATATGGCCCAGTCAAATTGCCTTTCCCCAATTTTACCTGAAATAAAATAGAATTTTTAAAACAAAAATAGTGTGTAGCTTCTGTATCCCTGAATAGGGCTTTGGAAATTAATTTATGATTTTGGACTAAACACATAATTTCTACATTTTCCAGTTCACCACAGTCTTTCCCACAACCTATTCCTTCTCACTGAGCAACCTCACTCATGTATTGTATTTGACTGGCTCTAAAAGCATCAGACTTTATTTTTCCTGGTCTGAAAGACTTGATTTCCTATCCTTAAGGATTCACAGAGCTCTTCCAGGGTAGGCCTTGATAGGGATGGAGAAACAGATGAGGAGGAGAAGCACCCTAGCATATCGCCTCTAATTCAGTAAGAGAAAAATTGCTTTAATCTGTTTTACATATTGGGCAGCCTTCCACTTAGAATTTGTTTTAAAAAACACTTGAAAATCCCTTCCCTGGATTTGGGGATGGGGATGTTGCAGGCAAGGCCTTTTATTCCTAAAGAATGTGAATACGTATATATCTATTAGATAATATGAGAGAAAACTGCCAATAAAGATACGTAGTTTTGATTCTAAAATATTAAAATAATGGATATGATGTGTAAGAATCCCTTTCCAGATGTCTATTTATCTTAAACCTATTACTCACATCAACAAATGTCAAACTAAATTTAGCCCTTCACAAAAATCATAATCAAAATAATAAGATGGGACTTACATATTGGCAGAGTTAAGAAAGAAAAGACAATAAGATGTTTTGCTGGTCAAAATGATTATTGTATAAAGATGACAATAAAAAGACTTAAAATCTCTTCTGTTCAAGAAGAAATTTAGTAGCACACAAAATAGGGTAAGATATTTTACAATTTTTTTTATACTTTTGAAGCTAAAATAAACTAGTAGTAAAAAGCATAAAAGAAAAGGCTGATAGATTTTCCCACATAAACTTTAAAATGTCCCATCTGGAGGAGTGACCAAAATAAGACAAATAAGAAATGAAAAAAACAGCATTGACACATATAAAGCAAAAGGTAGAAATCTTCAATATATAAAAAGTTAATAAATCAAAAGGAAAAGGTGAACTCTCTCAAACAGATATTTAGTCTAATGAAATAAAATAAAATTGAAAAAAATCAGAAATACAAATGTCCAATAAATGTCAAATATTGTTGAACCTGACAAATTAAAACTAAAGTAAAACAAATATTATTCATTCTCTCACTGAGACTTACAGAGTTTAAAATCAACGCTAATGTGTACAGGAGTTGTAAGGGTGTGGTGAAAGGGATATACTGTACTTTACTAGTAAGAGCACAAACTAGGAAATACTTTCTGAGATTCAAGAGTTAGAATATGTATATACTTTTTCACCCAGCAATTCTACTTTCCAGAATATATCTTAAGGGGATAATCACAAGTGTCCTAAAGACTTATGTATTTTTTAACACCAGAGAGGGAAAAATAGAACCTATCAAATAGTAGAATTTTAAGTAAATTATAATACATCCAGAGAAAGAACCACTATACAACATTCACACTCAAGGACAATGTTTATTTACCTCTGTAAATATTTGTTTATCTCTGTAAATGACATATTAAGGGTGTATATGCTTAAATAAACATATACAATGGTAACCCCAGATCTATTTACTTACCTGTCAATATATCTTCTTAGAAAAAACATTCAAGGACTTACTCAAATTTGCTAAAAGTGCCAATCTTTGAATGAAGTGATTATGAATGGTTTTTATTTGTTGCTCTGCATTAGCCTGTTTCACCACTTTTTTGTATGAGCATACTTTGAGAAAAACAGCAAAATAAATGCAAACATTTTATTAAAAGTTCAGGCCAAAAGGTTCGTACTACCTCCCTTTCCTTTCTATATAGTCTCTGCCATGGTGTATAATTACATCATTGTTAGTGTATTAACTAGAATTTTGGAATACATTGTGTGCTATTCTTTAAATGAATGGTCTTTAAGATTTTGCTTTTTAAGCTGCATTGTAAAGAGCTTAAAGCCACTCTATAAAATGCTGGTATTCAGTTCAATCCATTGCCTTCAGTTGGCTGCTCCATCCTTGAGAAAGCAGCAATGCATGTGAATGCTTCTGAGTGCTGGAGGAATGTTCACATTCATTCAATAAGGACAGCATTCTAGAATACTCTCAGTGGAAGGTATAAGAGACCATGTATTCTCATGAAAATCTGACCCATGCTTACATACTGAAGATTTGATGAAAGGAAAGAATGGGAAACTATATACCAAGAAACTCCCCCCAGGTCTAAAGTAAAAACCCTTTAAGGACCACTAAACGTAGACGTGTTCCTTGGGCAGGCAACAATTCTAAATGGAGTGGCCTTTATCTGGCTTAAGTCTTGATCTGCAATGACACGAATGAGCATAAGGGTAACTCCTGTGTGAAATGACTGTTGCTAACTTAATAGTTTTTAATTTTATCATCTGTATAGTATGGGTAAAGAAAGTAAGTACAGCAGGTCCTTAAATAATGTCATTTCATTCAGTGTTGTTTTGTTATAATGTTGATGAGATGTCATAGGAACTTCACTCTTGTTTATATCAATTAGCCTATGGTAAAATTGGTTTTGTTACACATCATTTTGCTTAAAGTTGCAGAACCTATAGACCACATTAAGTGAGGACTTACTGTAACTACTTTATAAGACTTATGTGAAAATCAAATTATATAATTTAAAATACTTAGCACAGTTTCTAACATGAAATAAGTTCTACAAATAGTAGGTTTTATTATTATTATTAAACTTTAGCTACTATTATTATATACTTAAGAATTCAAAACTGGTTCATAGAAGATATTCAATTGTTTTCTTGTTTATTTTGTATTAAACATGAATTCAGTTTTATATGGATGGAATTATAAATTTATAGTAACATATACCACATTACTTGCTGTACAACACAGAAAGCTCAAAAACGATTTTGCTTTTCCTCTAATAGCCCTATTTTCATGCAACCCTACTGTGTTTACATAAAATCTGAATTTAAAAAATTGGTTGAATAATCCAAATCAAAGGATAGACTTCATTACTAGTGCTTGTTCACTAGTCAGTCAATATTGACATTAATATACATAATTAATTGACATTAATATACATTATATATGCATTTATACTTCTGCTGCTGTCTGGTTTTATTTAAAAAGTAAAGAAAGCATGGCAGATGTTTGGTGGCCTTGTATACTCAGAAAAAATAAATGAAAATATAAAATTCTTGTTACCAATTGAAAATCAGCGTTTATAAGTAAAAAAAAAATAAAAATAAAAATGAAAGTCATTGGCTTTGAAGATAGTTCTGAAAACCAAGTCAATACTTAGGGTTTTAAATTGCAGTTTTATAAGATACTCACTGCATGATAGATTTCAGGCTGTTTCATGTGTCCAATGTCATTCAAGGTTGCAAATAAATTTGGCCTTTCAAAAGCAAGATGAATGACAAAAATTCTCTGACATATAGCAAGTCTTCCAGGTTAGGCATGACAAAAGTTCAAAGATATCATCAAGGCTATCAATCCATCTGTAATGACAGGCTGCCATCTCTTCAGGAATTTAATACGATGTTTGCAAGAGCAGTGTTGCATTTCCGCTTGTAGGATGAATACAACAGAACTGCAAACATGTGAAAGGTCTGTTAAATTAGCTGTACAAATAAGCCATAAACTTCTGTTTTTAAACAAAGTTTGTGAATGTGGGCTCCTTATATTTGTTCATTTTCCTAAAGCCTCTATTCTAGAATCGTGTGATCCATTTAATCAGTATTTATTTATACAGTTTTAGTAATAGCTTATACTGCTTTCAGGAACATAGCAAATACTGAACAGAAGTGGCCACAATGCAGAGTAAAGAAGCAAAATTAGAAGTATTTCAATTTTACTCACTGATTTCTCTAAACCAATGTATTTGGCCTAATTTAGCCTGTGTGCTTTTGTATTAAAAGGATTGTGTGTTTGCTTTGTGAAAATTACCCCCAAAATGCACAGACCTCTTATGTATTATAATCATTTTCAAATCAATAGGCTTCATGAAAGTGATGACCTAAGCTTGTAATTGTAATTAGCTTTTACAACAAATCTGTTGATTTCTCTTTAGGTACCAGGCTTTATGTAATTCTCTATAGGTTAAGCTAAGATATGGTATTAATTAAAATCTCTGGAAAAGTCATGCGTGCCCAAAATATAATTAGAAAATGCACTTAAACATTGTTCTGTGTCTTTATGACCTCATTTTGAGATTACAGAATTATAGATGAAGTATACTAGCAATGTATCTATTCTGAAGAATTTAGATAATGCCAACGGAATAAATTCTATACATGGTTTTAGTTCTAGGATTCTCCTTAAAATGGTATGTATGGTTCCATTTCAAGACTTGAGCAACTTGTTGTATTCCTAGTCACTAGGGAACATACTGAGAACCTCAAAAATCTTGACCCTCATAAGTCTCCTGAGTCACACCCAGTTTCTTTTTATACTATTCATTATTGGAGGTGAAGAAAAAGAAAGGAAGGGTGTGGAAATGTGTTAAGACTACTGGAGAAAGTGTCAGAGGAGGTCGTTCCTTACAAACCAATGATTTCATTCCTTACATGGCCACTGTACACAAAGGAAAAAAATAATCCACAACTATAAGGCAATAGAATATTGAACTTCAGGCTCTGAGACCCTAGGTTTGAATCTTTGTTCTACCACTTCTTTGAGATACTGTGCAATTCAGTTTACATTTGTGAGCCTCTTCTTATTCATTTGAAATAGAAATATTGAGAAGTATAACTATGATAATACCTATAAAAATGACTTGTAAATTTTAAATCCCAACATAAATACATTTTCAGGGACTAAATATGAATGCTTTATTTTTTCTTTTACATTTCCACTAACTGCATTTTTTAGAAGATTCAGCATAAATTTATCTACCACAGGGAATTATGGGAAAAACAAGTTACTTTTTGATTGAAAGAAAACTTACATTAAACAATAGCTACTTTAAATAAGTGAAACCAGAACATTGAAAAGAGAGCTATTATATTATAGCACATTCATTAGTGCAGGCTGCATTTCTAGAGATATATTTATTTTTTAAGAATTTTTCAAAAGGAAACAAAAATATTAAAACTAAAGTTATGCTGACTTTAAGCATATGTCATAGCTCACTAAATTTGCAATAAATCAGTGAAGTTAAATAGCAACTGCAAAATTATTACTTTGTTACTATATTCCTTTTCTGTTAATAATTAGGGTTTCTTTAAAATATCTTAAGGGTATTTACAAAGTTATTTTTAACTGAAATTTTCAACTCAAACTAATAATAACATACTAACTATGGTGATATGATCAAGACTACGGTGTTTAGAATAAAAGTGAATATCAGATCCTTTGCTTAGTTGGGTAATTCACTTATCTCCTTTATCTTCAGTTTTCTCATCTTATAAAATAAGGGTAATAGCAATAGTACTTGCCTCATCAGTTTGCTGTGAAGATCAAATGACTTGTTACAATTAAAATAAGTGGAGGCTGGCCGAGTGGCTCAGTTGGTTAAGAGCTTGCTCAAAAATGTGAGTTCTGAGCAACAGGGTTGCCGATTTGATTCATGGCCCCAGCTTAGCTGCCACTGAGCTGCCAACAGGTGGCAGGATGGCTCAGCTAAAAATAAATAAATAAATAAATAAATAAATAAATAAATAAAATGAGTGGAACCACTTAGTCACCTAATAAGGGTGACCTATTATTATATTATGATTATTTCCCAAATGTCAGTTACAAATAAAATTCTCTCTCTCTCTCTCTCTCTCTGTCTTTCTCTCTCTCTCGCTCTCTCTCAATTCATAACAAGGTAACCTTCTAAGTGCAATTGCTTTGAATTCAAATTCTCTATGTAATTTTTATATTATTTTTATCAAGCAGCTGCAAAAAATAGCTGCACTGTGTGATATGGTGGAAGGTTGTAAGTTTGTAGGTTACACAGTCTTACTGAATTATTAGTTGTCCATAAAGGCAAAGAGTCACAGACAAGTCTATAACACAACTAACAAAAAATTATTTGTTCTTTTGGTCTATATTTCCTTTAAGTTATGAATAACACAAATTAGTCATGATTAACAGTTATAATTACCAATCATATATTGTTTCACATATATGCATCCTATTCTTACATTCAGAGTTACATTTGAACTTCACAAAACAGGGAGATAGAGCAGGCCTTATTATTAATAATGGTAGAATTTAACTTTCTGAATTGAGATAGCCATGGTTGAGAAACTTCTATTCCAGAAGAGTATTAAGAAATTACATGAGACTTTGTAGCCTAAAGTAAAATGAGATATCCTAAATCTTTTAGCTGGATTCTCAAGTCCTCTTTCATTTATGCATCATTACAGGACAATGGTAGGAACAGATGTCACATTAAGTGCTAACAGTGTTTGTTTTGCACATAACATTGATCTATCCGCCAACATGTCAAGAAGATAAATTTTAAATGTAGCTATTCATTTATTTATGAAGTGCAGGCCCCTCTATGACCTAGAAAATTTTCTCGGTTCAGAGTACGACAAGTGCAGACAATTTCTTGATTGCAAGTTCAACTATTGGTTTACACTTCAAAATAAGAAAACTGAGACTCTAACAGACTATATTTATTCCTTTTTTAAACAACTTTACTGAAGTATTTTTGACATGTAAAAATTATGTATATATAAGGTATACAACTTGATGTTATAAACTCACATGTATACATTGTGCAAAGATCACCATAATCAAGGTAAATATGTTATCCATCATCTCCCCATTGTTATCAGTGTGTGTGTGTGTGTGTGTGTGTGTGTGTGTGTGTGTATTGAGGAGATTTAATATATAAAGAAATCAAACAATTCAACAGCAAAAAAAGTGATAAAAATAATAACTCACAAAACGAGCAAAGGACCTAAATAGACATTTCTCAAAAGAAGACCCACAAATTGCCAACAGGTACATGAAAAGCTGTGCAACATCACCAGTCATCAAGAAAATGCAAATCAAAACCACGATAAGATATCACCTCAAACTTGTTAGAATGACAGTTGTCAAAAAGATAAGATAATAAGTGTTAGCAAGAATGTGTAGAAAATTGAACTCTTGTACACTGTTGGGGGGAGGAGGATGTAAATTGGTACAGCTATTATGGAAAACAAATTGAGGATCCTCAAAAAATTAAAAATAGAACAACCATATGATCCAGGAACCCCGCTTTTGGGTATATATCCAAAGGAAATGAAATCTGGATCTCAAAATGATATAGGCACTTCCACGTTCATTGCAGCATTATTCATAATAGCCAAGACTTGTAAGCAGCTTAAATGTTCATTAATGGACAGATGGATAAAGAAAATGTAGTATGTACAATGGAATATTTTTCAACCTTAAAAAAAAAAAAGGAAATCCTGCCATATGCAAAAACATGGATGGACATGAAGGGCATTATTCTAAGTGAAATAAGCCAGGCGTGGAAAGACAAATACTGCATGATCTCATTTTTATGTGGAAACTAAAATTCAAACTCACAGAAGCAGAATGTAGAATGATGGTTGGTTGCCAGAGACAGAGTGGGGTGGGAAGTGAGGAGACGCTGGTCAGAGGGTACAGTTTCAATGAAGATGGATGGATTCTGGAGCTCTAATGTACAGCATGAGGATGATATTTAACAACACTGTATTGTGTAGTCATTCCTTCACTTAGTAAATATTTATTGAATGCCTTCTTTATAGTGAGCCCAGGGAATCCAGAAATCAACCTATTATTTATTATTTTTTTTAAAGATAAACCTTCAATCCCATGCTAAGTAAGCTTACTAGCTACGGTGGGAGATGCAATTCAACAAGTGACTGTAAATTAACTGAAGGCAAGATTGACATTCAAACTCACTAAAACCCACCCTTTCTGGGTTCCAACGTAGTTTCAGTCTTCCATACTCTAAGCTGCCTATTCAGAAATTACAGCCTCATTTTAAAAATTTACTGTTTTCCCCCTCTATTTAAACAGCCATGTCATTTTCACAGGGTTGAAAGTCATTACTGAGAATGCAACATATATCTACCCAATCATTAAGACAGTCAGCTTTTACAATGATGACAGCTGATGTGTTTATGATCCCATTAAACATTCTCTGATTCTTCCTTCATTTAATTTTCAACCATAAAAGAAATAGCTCAGTATGGAAAAACATTTCCTGTCCCTCAGGATGTTGGTTTGAAGGAGAGATTTTTGCAACACATTCATGTAACACGAAGGTTTTACTTAAACCTCAAGGAATGTCCATAAATCTCCTCAAGTTTTACTTTCTGGTATGAGGGTAAGAGTTGCTCTGGAAAAACAGTGGGTTCAAATTCTGGCTCTACTACTTATTACCTGTGTGACAAATTAACAAAATGTAACAAATTACCCCCAAATATGGTAGCTTAACAACAGCCATTATTTTGTTGTCTCACAGTTACAGTGAATCAGGGATTTAGGACAGGCTTGGCGAGACAGTGCTGGCTCCAAATTTCTCATGGGGTTGCAGTGAGATAATGTGGCTAGAGCTGTTGGGTTGTCAGAAAAATCATGACACATTTTTGTAATGAAAAACATAAAAAAATACGTTATGACTTTTCCGACAACCCAATAAAAGGGCAGAAGGGGGAATGGACCAGCTGGGGCCTGGCCAGGTTTCTCTCTCTCTCTCTTCTCCCTTTCTCTCCTTGTAATCTCAAGCTTCATGAGGTGGCCTCTCATTCAGATTACTCTGGGCTTCCTCAAAGCCTGATGGCCCCAGGGCAGTTGGACTGGCAACTAGCTGCTCAGGACTCCAGCACAGGTGTTCTAGTCATCAAGGTGAATGTTGTATCTTCTTTCCTGACCTAGCTTTGGAAGTCACTCCGTGTCACTGCTGTCTCAGTATTTTGGTTTCATACCAGTTGCAGACCCATCCAGATTCAAGCAGAGGAATTAGACTTCCATCTTAATGTGGGAATCACAAGGTTTGAGAAGAACCTAGGCAAAGGGAGATATGGCTTTGGCCATTTAGAAAATAAAATCTGCCACAGTGACCTTGGTCAGGTCAGCTAGTTTTTCTGTGCTTCAGTTTCCTTACCTATAAAATGGATATAATATATGGCATTTCATAGGGTTCTTGAGGTTTACAGGAGTTAACGAAGTTTAAGTACTTATAACAGTGCCTAGCACAGAGAATGTCATTCTACAAATTTTATTTTTTAATTTAAAGTAATTAATTTACATTTTATTAATATCTTCAAAACTCAGCACAAATATCGCCTCTTCTGTGGAGCCTTTTCTATTATTCTCACTGATTTTTTATTCTCTGTTTAAGCTTAGCTTGGCTTTGAAGTTCTCTGTTTTCTGATGCATTTTTCCAGATTTTATGGTAATTATATATTCATGGGCTCAGATCCTCTAGTGTGCTGTGAGCTTCTCAGGAGCACGAAACAAAATGGTCGCTCAGTACCACAGGTTGTTTTATTAGGGAATGACTCAGTCCAAAGTACAGGCACAAAGAGCAACAATGAAAATGTAGATTAAGGAAGATGGTGAAAACAAGGTAGGACAACATAAAATAAAGAAGGTGGAATATGCACAGATAATGAATGTCTGATTTCCATTTTACTCTTTTGTCAAAGCTTTAAAGGTTGCAATAGCCTTAATAAGGGATTGCAGGAAATGGTGGGATTTTCAGATGAGAAAACAAAGCAGTGAATTGAAAGCTTTCTCCTCAAATTAACATCTAGAAAGCAGATTAAATTTGTTGTAATAGACTAGCCAAAATTTAACTAGCTTTCCTATCACTGTAATTTAGCATTGACAATGCCCATAATTAAAAACATTTGCTGAAAGAAAACTGCATTTGAGAATGAACTTCAACTTTGAACCTGTAAATGATGTAAATCTGCGGCACTCTATTCCTTAGGTGAGAAATCAACATTGATGTCAATCTAATATAACAAAAATATCTGTCCTTGAGTATCATCTCAAAATGTACAAACTCTTTAGCAATAAGGGTAACTGCCACTCCTTTAACCAACAGGAATGCACCTGTAAATCATAGGCGAGTCCTACAAAGTCATAAGCAGGGCTTGGTCTTCTGCCCCAACAGTAATTATTTAACTTCAATAACAGAAGAAAATCAGTACATTAAAATTTCAAAAAGCCACTTGTGAATAATACAGCCCTAGATTTTTTTTTTCCTCCAGAGCCCAGAGATGTTTAAAAATGATTTTGCAGTTGAACTCTAGGAATGTCAGATCTCAGAAACAACAGATGAAGAAACTCTAATTAGCTGTGATGAATGTTGATTATAGAGCACGGATATAACAATGATTACAAAAGAAAAAAAGAAAGAGGTGATGCATCAGTCCCACATATGGAGTGTGGTTGTGTAATTAGAGAAATTTAATCACAGCAGGCAAATGTGATGTATTTTGTATTTGTACCATTTTTGTGGATTTGTAGGCAGCACTGTCTTCAGAAAATACAATAGAAATAAAAGTGTCCTTATTTTATATGTTTTATCCCTAAACCATTTAATTCATAAAGGTCTTTTTTTTTTCTTGTTCATTTCCCACCTCTTCTCCACATCCCACAGAAAACCCATTTCTTTTTCATCAAAATACTCAGTGCTGTTATCTTATTAGGGTGATACGTTCAGAATATCTTTAGCTCATGAGGATTAATAGACAATACACAGATGCTCATAGGGAAAAATAGGTCCTGTTTTATCTGAAATATTTGATTTTAAAGATACGGTCCCTCATTTGAGTTTTGGAAGAGAAAAGCAGTTGCACTTAAAGATGAGGCCATGAACAGAACGAGTGCCCTCAGGTCCCATGACATGAGACAGAACTTTGCTGCTTCATGAATAAATCCCAAAGTATGAGAAGTCATCTGGTCATCCGAACTCCCACAGGAGATTCAGTAACCTGTTAAGAGGTCACAGGGTTTATCTTAAACAAGAGTCTGTCTTGCAGCATGCTGTCTTTTGATTTTCTGATTAAGTGATGGATGAGAAGAAAAGGTCACCTAGGCAGTACAGAGAAAAACATAACTCACGAAAACCTTGGCTTGCCCACATTTTTCCCAGAAAGAGATTTCTGCTTTGCACTGATTACTCATAAAGCTTTGTCCCCAAGCAAACCTTTTCTTTGCATTTTTTTTGGATAATGTTCTATAATTAGGTATTTTTGCTGGAATTAGGAACAAAGACGAAAAAGCTATTCTTGCAATACATTTGTAAAAGATATCTGAGTTGAGTTATCATTGGTGAAGTTAAACTAAACTATATAATTTATCATTATGACAGTGTACCTGTGTTTGCCCTGGAAACTCCACTTAAGTATAATAAAATAGAGAAATAGCATGAATCACTAGAAGGTTACATACACACACAAACACACACACACAGACACACACACACACACACACATCTTATACGTTGATACTTGTACAGTTTCAACACCTATATATAATAATTTTTCTACACTCAACTTGGTACAATGCAAATATATTCACCTGTATGATAATATTGCTTAAAATATCCAGGAGTCCATCATCCTGCAATTTAAACTCTAGAAAAGTTTCTCTTTGATGGAAAATGATTTTTCATAAAATATATTGTAGAAAACATACCTCCTTTTTCACCTACATCTACTAAAGTTCTATCAAAATAGATTTTTCCAATTCTTTTTTGTGAGATATTTATGAAAGAAATTAGAAGTCATCCCTTCTTCCCCCAATACACACATCAACTAGTTCAAACGCCTGTTGCGACACATCAATTGTCTCGATATATGAGTAAAAAAGCACTGGATACAAATGACCTGTTTATACCATATAAGTGGTGGGCAAGAATAAGATTGTTGAAAAGAAGAAAGGGCCTGAAAAGAAGAAAGAAAGATCTTCTGCCATGTGAAGAGAAATTGTACATTTCATATGAAATCTTCTATCATTAAATGTTGGCAAAATTTATATGGACCAAACAAAGCATGACCATGTCTGATTTGACCCACCAACTGCCAATTTGCATATTCTCTGCACTATGACTGTTAAACTGACTATCAGGTGGAGGGTGAAACCTCAGTGACAGGCTGTAGCCAGAGGATGACAGAGCTGAACCAGATAGATTAGAACCCTGCCACCAACGGCCTCATAGAAAACCTGCGTGGGGTGTGAGCACTGCAAACTAAATTAAACCAAATCAATAACTTGAAGATCGCTGGATGGACAAAGGGTAGAGAGAAATTGGGATGGGAAGGGAGTTCCTGAGAGGGAGGTGCCAAGAAAAACTGGTGGCAACAGAAGACACTGGTAAGCTGAAGGGCCTACAAAAAACTGGTTTGCTGAAAACAACCAGATATCAAGTATTATTCACAGAGGGACAAACAATAAAGCTCCAGGAGGAGCATTAAGAATGAATGAACTCTGACCACGCTTATAACAAAGTGAATCTTTAAGCCACCTGTTTTGGCTTCTTAAAATCAAAAGTACCAGGATGGACCACAGAAATAGGGCCTGATGGGACCTAAGACACTGTGAAAAATTTAACTGTCACAGCAAGTGCATATTTTGTTAGTTGATAAATTAGCACAGGGACAAACAAGGTTTATAATTTAAGAGTTGACATAAATTACTGCGCAGTAACATGGCAATTGAAATGAGTGCAAGTCCTCTCTAATAATCTGTAATTGCCCACTTTACTGGAATCCCCTGGATGTTTAAATATGAGGATGAAAATTAAAACCCTCAGTTTTATCTTACTGTGTTTCATCATTCTCACCTTTAGCTGTAGGAATATGGCATACATAAAAGAGAAATGGCCCAAAACCCTCTATGCCACCTTTAGAGCCAACCCATTACATGTAAAGAACATCCTTTCAATAACTTGAGAGATTTTCTTGAACCAGAGCTTCCCTGACTTGACAGTCTGAGAGGGCTGACGAGGACTTCTTGACAAGGGAGGGATGCTCAAAAGCAAATTCAGCATGAGGTCACCAGGAGGATGGACTGGAGCATTTACTGTCTTCAACTTAGAAGACAAGCCAGGGCAAAAATAACACCACGACTCTCTCCAGGTAAGAGGAAATGAAGCACTCTTTTCTGAAAGAATCTGCTATTTAGAGAGTGAAGGAAAAGTGAATATTTGGATTAGGAAGCAAGGTCAACCTAATAAAAGCAGGAAGCAGCAATTGTCACTGTCTAGAAAATAGCACCTAGATTTCAAACCAAATAAAGTGGGTAAATTCTACTGCTACCTTGCGAAGCCTGAACTATAAAGGGAGGAAAAAAAGAATCGGATTCCCCGTGTCTCTTCCCTGGCTAGCTTTAGTTCTCTTCCACAGTTCCAGCATAATATGGTTTTAAAAATAAATGGTACTAAAAGCACTGTTTGCATAAGTGTTGCGGGGAACCTAGACCGAGAGACAGGACATCAAGGCTTGGGAAGCAACTGTTATTAATGCCGGCACAGGCTCAGTGGAGCAGCTAAGATTTATTATTAGGCCATGTGGCCATTGTGCCAGTTCCTGACTGGCTCCCTGGTGAGGTAGGAATTTGAAAATATTAAACGCGGAAGTCTTGATGAACATACAGTCCAGGAATGTCTTTGTCTGAAGCCCGTGCAAAATCCTTAGTGACCACACGGTCTGGAGGCCTTTGTCTAGGGCCCACTGCCACATAAGAATTCACACTTTCTTTACCATAATCCCAGCAGGCTGTTATGGACTAGATATTCCAAAAAGGAAAATGAGGCTCAGTGAAGGTCCTGGTCACCTAGCTCGTAAGCAGAAAAATCAGGATGAGAGCCCAACAGGTCTTCAGACATTTTAGTGTAATGACATTTTGAACACGCCCATTGTGGACATTATACATTCATAGGGTCAGAGGAATCAGAGCTGACTCAACAGTCATTCTTTCAATATTTTCCCAACTGTTTGCTATTTTTTTTTAATCTTCATCCACATCTGTCTGATTCCTCTGATCTCACCATCCTTGGGTAAATGTCCCCCACTCAGCCTAAGGCACCTAAACAGTATTATTCACTGATCCTGTTATTGTAGGGCAATGTTACAATGAACTGTTAAGAGGTTTGCTGGCTTGTTTGCCCAGAAGTACAGAGCAGAGGCAAAGACAATAGGAGCAACAACAACAAAAAGAAATTCTCCAAATGAGGAAAAGAAAATGTTACAATGCCACAGCAATAGGACTGGAGAAAAGTTGGGGTAGGGGAGACAGGAGTTTGGAGTATAGATCTGAAGACCAGAAAAAATAACAGCTGGAATGTTCAAATTTGAATGAAACCAGTGAACTTCAGAGAAAGGGAGAAAAACTTGCATATGATAAAAACTAACTTCCATTTACTGTACTGATATGCCTCTAAAAGAGCATCAGGGAGAAGCAATTTGATAAATGCATCTTTTCTGTTTAGACATCCATTTTGATATGTGATAGATACTTGTCTTTCAAATGTCATATTTTCCATAACTAAAAAAAGATCAGAAAAATAAACTCTCTAAGCTGTTTATGAACTAAATTCTATTTTGACTTGTAAAATAAAGAAGAATTTCAGTAAAAGATCTGCAATAAAAGGGAAAAATAGACATGATGCTTAGTTCATTTTCTTTAAGGACCAGGGTTTTTCTAAAACATAACCAACTAGAATTATTCATATCATAAACTTAAATTTAAATGATCTTTAATAAAGAGGAACAAAGGCCTAGAATACACACTTAAACACATACACACAGTACTATTGTAGGAGGCTAAAATTTGGAGAGTAGACTTGTTTTTCAGAAGCTTGGGAAGTGAGAAATGCCTCTCCCCTTTCACCTGCAGCCTCATCTCCTAAATGACAGAGCCGCTATTGATCACGATCCAGTGTCTGGTGCCTGAAAGCTGAAATCCAAGTAATTACTCCTGATGGCTGAAGAGTTCTGTTTGGATAAAGGGAGAGAGCTAGATTAAGATCATTATCCAACAATTTACAGTTCTTTAAACTACTGGTCAACCCGGATGCCTTTGAAACTAAGCATCTAAAGCATTTTAATGGTAGAGACACTCTTGGTGTAAAACTCAGCTCCAGGTATGTAGGCAAATTAGTTCAATTTTGCATACGCGTTGTAAGTATACTTCCTTCAATCTCCTCTCCATCCTCCATTCCCAACTGCCTCTGATACTATGAATTCCTTTCCTGCTGGGGACAGCTATGGCCATAAAACTAACTCATGAAAATATTAATAAACTTTTTATTTTCCCTTCATGCTTTTTTCTCAGTTTCTTTATGCAACAAAGAACTGGTTCCCTCCTGCCTCTAGAAAGGGAAATCAAAGTATATCCCAGTCCTTATGACCTTTGTGAAATATCTGTCACTTGGGAAAGTGGACTCATTTACAAAATTTATCATCAGGAAATCAAAGTAGTTGCTGAACCCCAAAATATAAAATATGCCTACACATTTAATAGTGAATTCCCCAGGCTTGGGGGCTTCTTAGTTGGGGGGGCAGAAATTTGGAGCCCGGATCTGAAGATCAGAAAAAACAAAAGCTGGAATTAATTTTTTAGGATCTCTACTCTCAGAAATTTGAATTCCTCCCCAGTCACCAATTTCCCTGTTGACACACACTCATGTTCATTGTGTGTTACTCTTGTATTGTAGTGAATTGCTCATGGCTTTAAAAAAAAAACTAGACATAATATTGCTTCTCCTCTGGCTACCTTTTTCTATTTTTCATTTTCTGCCTCAGCCCTTATTCGCTACACCCATCACATCTCTTCATATCCCCAGAAACGTCCTTTTCAAATTCTCTTTAAGCTGGCAGCTGCTTCCATAATTTTCTGAAAAATACATTTTCAAAGGCACCAAGAATCTCCTTATTGTGCGCTCAGTGGCTTTTTCTCCACTGTAATTTGCCTTGAGCCATACCAGGTAAAAAAAAGGAAGTTTCTGAGTTCATGCCAGGTTCTCCACGTGATACAAACACCGTCTCTTTGTTTCCATATTTTCAATCTGCCATGCCCATTTTACTCTTGGTTTCCAGACTAATTGACCTTAAAATGCATTTGCATGTTATCATTCTCTTGCCCTGATACTGTCAATTGCTCCCTCTCTATTACTGCATCAAACCTAAACTATTTTGCTTGCCTCACATGGTCCTCCATTAGTTTGTGCACAGAAGTTATTCATTGAGAGCCAAATTTAAGCAAGATTAACCTGGCAGTTTGTATGCTGTAGCCATTCCCCATGAAGAATGAGAATATATAGAATAAGAATGGAAGTAATATTCCTTATTTGATTTTAGTTGTATTTATATTTAATTTCAGGTTCTAACAAATTAGAACTTTAGTCTTTATAAAATAAATTAAATTGCTTGAAGGGAAAAAATCTTGTGATAGCTGAGGAATTCATAATCTCATTCTGATAATGTTATTTATTATAGTTTTCCCTATTTGCCTTATTTTCAGAAATGCATTGACAGCTATGAGTGATCAGATGCAAAGCTCCTACATAAGTCTACAGTTACCACATATAACATAGCAAAATGGTTACTATTATGAATTCAATTTATTTGTTAATACTTCATTAGTTTCATGTTAATATTTCTTTCTTGAAGCCTAACCTACAGAGAATTTCATTACCAGTACCATTCAGGTGTCAAATCTCTTTCTAAAACAAAACAAAGGAAAACCTTTCATAAAAGTAGATCTTTAGTTTTGTAGACAAAAGAAACAGAAAAACAAAAAAGATTAAATCCTCATCAGTTTAACTCACAAAGCAAGTGCATAGGGAAATAGCATTATTCACCATTTAAATTGTCTAATTAGTCTTGGGAGTCTTTTTTTTAAGTCCATCCAAGGCAAAGGAATTCTATCCCCAGTTATAATAATGCTAAATTTCTAAATAGTAGATTTAAGTAAATCCTCCACTGAAAGAAATAAATCACTTCTGTGCTGAGGAAGTTCTATTAAGATACCATCTGAAAGAGCTATCGAGCCCTAAAGTGAAATACATACATTTTTAAAAGGATAAACATAGGGAAAAATGTCTGTTATGCTTTACAGTGAATATATCCATCCAACTGTTCAAGAGCTCCCTGATTTATTCTCAAAGAACAACCCTGACTCTTTAAACATTGTTTATGATGGTCATGAGAACATACACAGAGCTTCAATACAAACTACCTGCTAGTAGACTTCCTTTGGAGAGTAAAACACTTTTAAAGCATCATTTACTTTCACAAACAGCATATGCTCACCATGTGGCACCATTCTTGTTAACACCAAAGTAGCAATTTAAGCTTAACAGCTTGGGAGCTCTGTTTATAATAAAAATAGTATGTGATGTCAAGTCCTCCGAGTCTCAGATGTCAAAGGTGATCATGACCATAAATGCAAATTCCCCAAATCTGCTCTGCTGGGAAAATGATTCTCGCCAAGGCCAAAGAATCCAGTAGAAATACAAACGCTTGGTTTCCAGCTTCTAATAAGCCCCGGACTTGTCTTTTGAATTTCACTGCAGCACCTTCATCTGGTTCTAATGTACACACATGTCTAGTGAATTAGTTCCCCTTGGGGGAAAATTCTGTTGTCTCGAGAGCTTGAGATTTGCAATGAAGTGACAATGACCTGATACAAATTGTTGAAAGTTTTATATTACAACTGTTCTCTTCCTTTTATATGAACCGACTGTTTACTTTGTGAGCACCTCCAAACCTTCTAGCATTGCAGAATAATGTTTAAAACATGGCATTATTAAGAAAGTTTAAGATTACAGCTGTGAAAACAGACCTATGTCATTATAATCAGTGAATAAGTCCCTCAACTGGGATTTCAGAATATAAAAGGAGCCCATGGAGAGAATTGGCAGGGAAAGATTCAAAGAGAAAAGACAGAAAGAAAGGGGAAAAATCCATCAAGCAAAGAGAGAGGGTGTTTCCATTCTTGACAGCCCATTTGGAAAAAAAATAAAGTAATTCAGTATTTGAGTATTTCTCTTACAGAGGAGTGAGGTGTAGTTACTTACTGCATCAGCTTGCATAATCACTTTATATATTACATCTATTAAAGAACTTGTTCTTTTCAATCTTAATTGGTTATTTACCTATCTGTTTTTCCTACAGACTGTGATTTCGTCAAGTGACAGACCCATGTTGTATGTGTTCTACAAACTAGGGCCTAGTTTGTAGGTATTCAATATTTATGGCTAAATAAATAATAGACTAGAAATAATACAGAACACACATTTTTGGTCAGACTAAGATTCAGAGGTAAAAAAAAATTGGAGAAGAAAAAAATTATTTTGTACTAGCATTGTATTAATGGAAAGAAATATTCAATATACATTAACATGGTACGATAAGATGACCACATAGAAAAAGCAAATTATGCAATGCTCAGTTGGGGAGACTTCATGTCAAGATAGGCCATAGTTCAACAGTGTGTGTTTTTCCTTTGGGCATTGAATTCCCTGGGTTGCAGAAACAGAGAAGGCAGACACACAGCAGTATATTATTCAAGTGACTTGGTTTTGGAGAATGGTGTCCTGATAAGTGAGGATAATAAGTGAGGCACTCAACAGTCCTCCTGAAAGAGTAATTCATGTAAATACAAACTGGTAAGAGAGATTTCCAAAAGGTGCTCCTATAGACTGATGAATCAGAGAAAGTTATATCCTATTTCAGCTGGACCCCAGGCACTGCCCCTCAAGACAGGCATTGCCTGTATTCTCTTGTCAGACTTCCCAGTACTCTTAGTGTCTATAAGGAATCATATTTTTCCTCAAGATCTATAAACAATGGCTGCAACTCTTACCTTCTTCCATGTCTTCCATCCTAAAATGTCTTTCCTTTAGTCTGTTCCCATTAAAACATGGTTATTGCCTTTCGTTTCTTCCATTTTAACACAAACTTCTTTTTATCTCTACTTCTACACCAACCTTTCACTTCTCTACTCACTAGACTCTACCTTCTAGCCCCATGCCTCTGCAGATGCGGCTCTCACTGAAATTGCCAATGACCTCCTAATTGCCAAATCTATGGACACTTGGTCCTCATTGTCCTGAAAGTTTCTGTTGAATTTTGATATTGTTGATCCCTCCTTCAAGCATTGTACAAAAGTGTTGACAATAATAGCCTAGTTATGAGGATTAAGTAAAGTGCTTAGCACAGCTTTTTGCATAGTAAAGGCTCCAAAAAAAAGTCTGCTAATATTATTATATTATTATTTTTCTCAGTTGCCTTTGTGATTCCTCTTTCTGTGTCTCCGTTTAAATGCAGGTGTCCCTTCCCCAGTATCCTGATCATCCACACACTCTTGCTGAATTATTTTACCAGGCTTTTTTATTTCAACAACTATTATGACTCTCACGTCTGTATTTCCAGCCCAGTGAATACTCTCTCTTTCTCTCTCTCTCCCCATATATACTAGGGGTGCCCCAAAAAATGTATACACATTTTAAGAGATGTTATCTATGCTCAAGCAGTAGTTCGCCATAATCAGAAGTGTCTGGACACTGATGGTAACCACTTTGAGCACCTCTTGTAATTGCAGATGTCAAACATGACTTGTATTCATCCTTTGTTATTGGTATACATTGAGTATTACAATTAATAGTTTTTTCCTTTCTTAAAATGTGTATACATTTTTTGGCACCGTGTGTGTGTGTGTGTGTGTGTGTGTGTGTGTGTGTGTGTGTGTGTGTGTGACTGATGGAGTGATGGAGATCTCCATCTTGATTGGCTAGTTTCCTGGAGTGGTAAAATCGCCCCATTTGGAACCGGTGGTTAACTTGTATATGGCTATTAGTAACTTTCTTCGAGTGACCGTAAGCTTCCTGAGAACCTGCACAATGACTCATTCATCCCTGTGTCCCTCAGACATAGCACAAAGGCCCACATGTACTGAAGCCACAAATCCAATTCTACAATTCTCAACTTAGAAAATCTTACCTGAATGTGACATCATATGTATACCCCCTCTCCACAACAGCCCCTGTATAGACTAATACATTTAGTCATGATTTCTTTTAAAAAGAAGCATCTGGAATATTTCAATAATGAGAAAAATACATATTAAATGGATGGTGACTAAAATTTTGAAATAAGAGCATATTGTTAAATTTAGAAATCAGATGAAACTTTACTTAAGAAAAGGTTTGAATAATAATATACTCTATTAAAAGAATGATTTGCTGGTTATTTTAAAAATAACCTAAGGAAATAGGAACTTCTAAAAATTTCCCAGCAGCCTAAGTCTAAGACTTGAAGAAAATAATAAAGTACCGGGACCGCTACATCTGAAGCCATCACATCCATGGCTCCATGTCAATTTATAATGGCAAATGTGCCACAGAAACAAATTTGTCATGGGAATTTTCACAGCAATAAATATCACAGTCTGGTGGCACTAGATGGAGTTATGGATCACACCCTCACAAGTCTCAGGCCTACTTTTGGGAATGTGACATGTGTAAAGCACATTAGCTGAGACCTTCAAATCTTTTCATGCTTCAGAAATCAGACCAGATTGGCTGAATTGCAGAATATATTTGCTGCAGCACAATAAGTTATCCCCATAAGCCACACCCCAGCTGATTGTGGGGGATGAATTAGCTAAAAACAGACCTTCAAACCAATGTGATACACAAGGATGAGGATCAATCTTAAAATCATTTTCCTCTAAGAATTATAATGTTCTCTATTTCTTGAAGGCATGAAACTATTTAAATGGAATAAGATTTACTAAGAATATCACCAATTTAAAAAATAAAATATTAGAACATTTAGGTTACAAAAGTGGTATATCATTGGCCTCTAACTTAAAAGCTTTATATTTGTGACTCTTATCTAATATCTCTTGTGCTTCCTTCTCTTGCCTCATCCTCTTCTCCCCTACCCCACACGCCAAAAAAACCTTGGTTATCTTGCCCTCTTCCTTTTACAGACTTTCTTCTTCTTCCTTTGAATTCTTAATTTGACAAACAGCAATATTCTAGACAACAGGTCATACACCTCAGGGGAGTCCTAAAGAAGTCAATAATAGCCTTGCCTTTAAGGAATTATTAGTCTACTATTGAAAACCACAAGGACTAGGGCCAGCTGAGTGGCACAGTGGTTAAGAGCTGGCTTGGGACACCAGAGGACCCCGGTTCGGATCCCACATATTAGGGCCAGTGACACTGCCCTCCACAGCTAAGATGTGAACAACAGCTCAACCTGGAGCTGGGCTGCCATGAGTCACCGGCGACGGCGTAGGCTACAGCCCCTGTGGCAGTGGGTTGCCATGGGCTACTGTGTGTAGCGGCCCGCAGCCGCAGTGAGTGGCCATTCAGAAGCCGGCGACTGATCTGCCTTGCCCAGGAAGAGCGCAATGATGGTGCCAACTTGGGCCAGTGAAGCGATGTCCTCCACAACTAGAATGAAGAACAAAAACAGCAACTTGTCTACCTGTCTGTTCCCTTTCCCCGATTCCCCAACGCTGTTCCCCTCTCCCCAATTCCCCAATAAAATCTTTAAAAAAAAAAAAAAGAAAGAAAAGCACAAGGACTAAACGATTATAAAACCAGGTAGAATATGAAAGTACCATAAAGGGGGTAAGTTTAATTTTGGGAAAATTAAGTGCCATGGAGGTTTCAGAGTAGAGATATCACATCTAATAGGAAGACACCAGGATTCTTAAAGAGAGTTACCTTAGATGGCATGATATATTACAAGTAGAAATTGGATTGGATATGTTCAGGAAAATAGAAGTCAACCATTTTTTTTAAACTCATGTGAAAACATAAAACACAGTGCAGGACTCATGGTAGACATTCAAAATTCATTTTCTTTCCTCCTATAAAGGCATTATGGGCTAAACTGTGTTCCTCCAAATTTATATGTTGAAGTCTTAATCTTCAAAACCTCAGAACATGACTGTATTTGGAGACAGAGATTTTAAAGAGGTGGTTAAGGAAAAACGAGGTCATATAGGTGGGTCCTAATCCAACATGACTGGTGTCTTTATAAGAAAAGGCGATGAGGACACAGACCACACAGAGGGAAGAGCATGTGAACACAGGAGAAAATGGCCACCTACAAGCCAGGAGAGACCAACCCTCCCAGGTGGTGGTCTGATCTTGGACTACTAGTCTTCAGAACTGTGAGGAATTAAAATTTTGTTGTTTAAGCCACCCAGTCTGTTACTTTGTTATGGCAACCCTGACAGACAGTAACTACAGGGCTCAGAAGATCCCTTAGATCTGTATTGTGAAGGAGCTGAGGTTTGGGGACTTCTTTGTTAGTCAATAGAAGTTAAGTACAGTTTGTGAGCTGAAAATGTCCTGAAGACTGAGTTAAATGAAAAGATTTGGCTTTTGTATTTGGATTGTGATGGGGGGGAGAGACAAATTTGGAAGATCAGTTTGAAGAGTACTGGGTCATTGGATCAGCAGGAGTACAAAATAATTGGCTCCCGAACTGGCTTATTGATAGTGGGAATGTGAACTGAAATAGTGTATTTAACTAAGGAACTGATTATACAGAGGGTGCCAAAAAAATGTATGCACATTTTAAGAAAGGAAAAAAAAAACTGTGTTAAAATTATAATACTCAATATATACCGATAACAAAAGGTGAATACAAATCATGTGCATACATTTTTTTGGAACTCCTGGTATAATAGAGAGCCAGGGAATGAGAAATCTCAATGGTACCAAGTGTTTAGCATTATAGAGATATTAATAATAAGAACATTAGAATAATTTTTAAAAAGTTAAAAACATGACTGTCCTGTAATCATAAAATGAATATGTTAAAGATATTATTTACCAATTAATTAAAACAACAGGAATATATATATCCCAGACACGGGCAATCAGGAATGCTGAAATGAATTTGCTAATAAATGCTGTATAAGTGTTAAAGAGAAAACCACAGGCCCCAAATGGCATCACTCCTGCAAAACCCCATGGCACCAAACCTAGATTTAATACCTGATCTAATTGTAGTTTCAACCTCTCCCAGAAACATAATCTTAATTAACCAGTCTGGAATTTTCTGGTCAAGCCCCAGTAGGGTAATCTCTCACATGGGCCCTTTTCATCCCCCATAGAAAGAAGGGGCAATTTGCATGATAAAAACCCATCCCATTCTCTTCTTCCAAAAAAACATGTTCCCACCCCCAAAATTAATCCTTTCTTTTCTTTTGTTAATAGTGCTCTTGTCCCATCCTTCTGCCTGTAAAAACCTTCCATTTTGTACAACCCCTTGGAGAGTGATTGTAGTTGCTACAATAGATGGGATCCTACTTGAATCATGAATTGCTTAATAAAGCCAATTAGATCTTAAAATTTACTAGGTCGAATTTTGTTTTTTGACAATGCCAAACTCATTAATATTATAAAGGGCAATATAATTATTTGGGACATCTTTTCACAGAGTGGTGATCAAATGTGTGTTTATGAGACAAAATACCTTTGGACTGTCCTAGAGAAAAAAATCATTTGCATGACTATCAGTTTTCTACAACTGAATTTCAGAGTGGTAAAATAACCTAATCAACATAAAGACAATCACAGATGCACACTTTTATAGAATTAGATAATCCCCAGAGAGTCCCCTGGACCAGGGGTCAGCAAACTGCAGCTCATAAGCCACATGCACCTCTTTGGGTATGGTATGTTCTGTCTCAAAAGTTTGCCGACCCCTGGAAGAGCCAAGCCTGTCCCTCACAACAACTTAAAAATTATTTGAGAGCCATAAATATATTTTTACATAATCACCATTATGTGAATAATATCCTTTAACAATTTTATAAATGAAGCTATGATAGTTTTATTTTCATTTTCAATGTTACTTCAGAGCCTGTGGCTTGCGAGCCACAGTTTGCTGACTGCTGGCGGCTCTTCTGTCTCAAATGTTTGCCGACCCCTGCCCTAGACAATGCCTAGCACCCCACTGAAAGGACAGATACCCTGAACTCTCTCTTTCCCATTTCCAGGTCTTACAATATTTTTACTGACAATAAAAACAGGAGAAGCTATGTTTCATTTTAGGTATGTCAAATATGCAGTGCCAAAAAAATACTCAAGAAAGAGTCCAGCATGCAGTTAAAAGTGTGAGGCTATACCATCAGTAGAAGAACAGGTTTGAATAAATTTGTCACTTCTGATTGATCTTTCTACATACATCAGTGAGCTTACTGAATTGAGATGCAATCATAGGCTGGAATTAGAGGCAACTGCTCGGATCTCTATCTTTTCCTTCCTCTTTGTTTATTAATAACCTAACAGGTTTAAACATCTCAATTCCATGTCCTTGACCTGGCTTCCCTGTTTTGGACCTTTGATCCCTGGTGTCTGTTTCCTTTCAGGTATCTGGATCTCAGCTTTTCTCTTCTGCTAGGGTGGCCCCTTGGACCCAGATTTCAGCTGATACTTCCGGTAGGAAATAATTGCTTCAGTCTAGACCTACAAAGAAGAACCCAAGTCTCATATTAGTCATTTGTCTGGTTCTTGGGTGAGCCCTCCCCCAAAAAAAGAGGGGCTAGAGAAGTAGATAGTGATAAGTCACCTACATAGACATGCATTTTTTACATAAATGTCAAGATTTCCAATTTTCTCTGTGGCTTTTAACTTCTATAGCTCACTGACAGTCTCCTTTTTCTTTCCTATCTATGTGCTGAGTATTTGCCATGTGATTTGTAAACAGCTCTAGTAATCTCTAAGTAAAGCTGAAGTGTTCATTTATTTGTTCATCCATTCTTTCACTCATTCATCCACTTGTAAATAATTACTAAATGCCTCATATATGCTAAACACTATATTAGGTGTATGAAGATACACAGATAAATAAAATACCCTTGCCCTCCAAAACTTAACCACTGAGGGCTATAAAGCAATTAATTTTTGACCTTTTCAAGTATATTCTAGGTCTGCATATGTCCATTCAGAGGCCCTGCATATAAATGAGCCATCTGTCAAAACAGACCAGGCTGTAACCCTTAAATGTCTGGGAGTCACAGCTAAACCTCAAGGAGTTCTCCTCGAGTCAAATCCAACTCTCAGCCTCAGGATTTTGACAAAGCCATAATAGCACTTATTTCTAGTCATAAATATTATTCCCCAGTTTTACTGGGTTGTCGGAAAAGTCTTGACATATTTTGTCTATGTTTTTCAAAGGTCATCTATTCATATAAAGAACAAAGATCAATCAATGATATATTTCCCATTTTGTTCAATAACCTTTTGCCATCTTTCAGTGAACTTCATAATTCCTTGTTCATAGAACGACCTGTCTTTATTTGCGAAAAACTGAACAAGGTGCTGATTTATAGCCTAATCTGAATTGAATGTTATACCATGCAAGGAGTTTTGAAGAGAGTGAAACAAGTGGAAGTCTGACAGCGCCAAGGTCAAGCGAGTATGGTGGGTGTGCCAACATATCCCATCCAAGCTCCAATAATTTTTCACAGGTGATCAAACTTGTGTGTGGTCTCGCATTGTCATGACGGAACACAACTCCTTTACAATTAACAAGCTCTGGATGTTTCTGGATAATGGATTCATTTAAACTGTCCAATTGCCAACAATACACATTCAAATTGATTGTTTGGTTTCTTGGTAGGAGTTCGAAAAACATGACACCTTTAAAATCCCACCACACTGAGAGCATAACCTTCCTCTGATGAATGTCTGCTTTTGATGTCGTTTGAGGCGAATTATTACATTAGGACCAAGACTGTTTGTGCACCACATTGTTGTAAACAATCCACTTCTCATCACCAGTTGCTTCAAAAAAGGATCATTTTCCTCATGTTTAATGAGCATATTGCAGATGTTTATACACACTGTCAAATAAACTTCTTTGAGTTAACGCGGAACCCAAATATCGAGCTTGCTTACGTATCCCAGCTTCTTCAGGTGGTCATGAACAGTTGAATGATGGATGTTCAATGTTCCTGCAATCTCTCATGTTGCGTAACATGGGTTTGACTCAATCAATGCCTTTATTTTGTCGTCATCAACCTCAGTGGGCCTCCCCGATAGAGTAGTGTTATTGAGATAAAAATCACCAGCATGGAATTTTGTGAACCATTGTTGGCACTGACATTCTTGTAGAGCATTGTCACCTAAACTTTATGCAACTTTCACAAGCTTGATGTGCATTCTTCCCTTTATGGAATTAAAACAGTAAAATATGGCAAACATGCAGTTTGGTCTTCCATCTTCAACTTGTTGTGAAGTCTCCAAAACTCAACCAAATGGCTCAATTTTTTTTTGGAATGAAGCTAGAACAGTCAGCTGTCAAATGACACAGCAATAACATAGATGTGAATGACTGTAGTACTTCCAAAAATGAACTAGTGCCATCTGTTGCAAACATGTGTCATGAGTTTTCCAACAACCCAATACCTCAAATTTCTCAAATTCCACAAAAAAGTAAAGGTACTGTATTATATTAATTGTTGTTTTTTTAACTATTTGATTGTGTAATACACTTAAATATTATATTCAAACAAGTATCAATAGTTTTATTTCTCAGAAACTTGGTTTAATTACCAGTCATCTAAGATGCTCAATCTGTCAGCCTCCATGATTAGGGAGCCCTCCTGAAGTCATGTGTACACAGGGTCTGTTTCTTGACTATTTGCTCTGATCCATTGATATTGTTTCCCACCCTGTCCTAGTATCACATAGTTTTGATTGTTTTAGCTTCTTTGGATCTGATCTGATAAGTTACCACTCATTTTTTTTCTTTATTTTTGTTTCTTTCTTTCTTCCTTTTTTTATTTTACTTAAAAAAATTTCAGTAAGGTGCATATAACATAATATTTATCATTTTAGTAATTTGTTACTGTACAGTTCGGTGGCATTAAAAGTCTTCACAATGCTATGTTCCTATCATATCTACACCCAAAACTTTTTCATCATCCCCAACAAAGTCTGTACCCATTAAATACTAATGTCCTTTTCCAAAATAAAATAACAAAAATAAAATGATCTCTCTAAATCTCTTATTTATCTAGTAATTTCTAAGAATCTTTAATAAGAATACATTTATCCCAATTTTATAGAAGCTTATTTGATCAAAGATGTGTAAATAGCATCACCGAACTAACCAGAAAATTACTATGAGATAAGAAAAGCATGACTTTCTATTTGATATGCTAAAGAAACATAATTTCTTTTCAATGGAGATAGTTGATGAGATGCAATTAATATAAAGAATTGAAGCCAGAATCCCTTAGTGGGGAGAGAATTCTGTGTCCGGCGCTGCTTATAACTAATTTAAATTTTGTAGACAAGAGATAATAATCTAGTTTTCTGAGGAGACAGCCTAGAGACTTGGGCCCAGGCTAAAGGAATGCCAGATGGCCAGGGGGAACACTGGATAAGCTGACAACACGAATGCCACCACCCCATCACTCCCTACACAAAAGTGCAACAGTGGTTGATTATTATCTCCCTTCTAACCACTTACTTCCTTGCAGATGTGGAAACCCATGTTCCGCATGCGCAGTTGATCAAGGTTTGACCGCTATATAACCTTCCTAGGTGGCAATAATGAGCAATCTGCCATCTTGCTCCCACAGGGAAAGTGTGAACATAGTTACCAGGCAACTCAGCTGAAAAAGGAAGCCTGCCTCTTTCAAACAGCCTGCCACTTTCAAAAAGCCCACCTTTCCCTGCAAGCCTGCCTTGTCCCCAGCTTATAAAAGCAGCCAAACAAAGCCAGCCCCAGAGTCAGTTCGGAGCACCTTCCTTTCCACTGTGCTGCTTCCCTTGTGCTCGAGCACAAGGAAAGAGCATAAGCTTAATAAAATTTGTCTGAAAATTTTTCTTGGTTTTTTTTTCTCAATTTCTACCTTGGAGTACCCAAGAACCCCAACACCAGGAAAGAGACTAGAGGTGCCCAATAGCTCCTTCCCAGTATACCTTTATTTCTTCCAGAAGTCCTTCAGTTCAAATATCTTGACCAAATGAAACTCCAGAAAACTAGGTAATAGCTGTGTTTGAAGTATCTCTGCTTCATCTGAGGCTGCTACAGTAATGGTAGGATAGGACCCACTCGTGTGTCCCTCTTTAACTCAACTATCACCCATGCACCCCTTCTCCCCCTAAAAAAACAAACTTGCAAATAAGGTACAAACAGTGAATAAACATATGGACAGAGATAGAGATAGATATCTCCCATATATAATAGGGAGGAGATATGTAGTGTGTTGCCTTTGGTGGTTGTACATTTTGGGATAAGCCAACAAATTTTTGGAGAAAATAAAATTCTCTTCAAGTTACCATGGTAAGAAATGACAGTAACAAAATAATGTCAGCACTGAAACAAACAAACAAAGCCTTATTTGGTAACTATTGGGCTGTTGGAAAAGTCATGACGTTTTTTAAATGTTTTTCGTTGCAAAAATGCGTCATGACTTTTCCGACAACCCAATATATACGATGAGAAAAGCTTTGGATAATTGACTCTAAAGATGGAAAAGAAAAAGAAGGGGGGGGTGGTTGGTGCCATATTTATTTTGAACAATGCCTTTCTGCCTCTTTTGCTATAGGTATATTTTAACTCCTATACAATTATTGTTATGGTTGTAACAACATAAAACCCCATATTTTCAAAATTTTATTTTTAACTTATCTCCAAGTAATGGAGGTTACTTGGATGTTATTCCATCCTGTAGCATGCACAAATAACTGGTAGATAGCTTCAAAAAATATATACACATATAATAGGTGGAGGCGTTTTCAAAATTTACCAAGGTCATTTGTGCACCAAATGTAAATAGTCTCCCATTTATCAAATGCCCTAAGGAAATCAGCAGATAATTGAAATGATAGATGAAGAGATGAAACTCTAGACTAATGGGCTGTATACCAATGAATCAATGTCACATTTATGAAAGATTTTGGAAAATGATTCCTATTCTTTGATTATTTCTAAAGTTTTAAACCTTAGGAAGGTAAGTTGTAGGAGGAATAGAAACTAAATTAAAAAGGAACCCCACTGATCCATCAGAAACATTTCTGCTATGATTTTTTTCAGGATAATTTGCATTTCCCTACACTAATTTCAGCAGAATTTATCATAATCTCTACTTTTGTATTTGCATTGACTCTCTGAGATTTTCTTTTTGTGAAATCATCAGTTCATAAATTATCTCACCTAGGGATCAAGTCTCCTACTTCTTCCCTCTGACAAAGTTATAGAGACTTTATGTAAGGGGGAAAAAAAAAAAGATCAGCATGCTGAAAAAAGATTTCAAAACAGAAGATTTTTGCAATTTGGTTATAAATAAAGGATACTTTATTAACACACACACACACACACACACACACACACACACACACGTCATTAAAATAAATTTAGGTTGACTTAAAGTAAACTTCCCAAAGAGAAAACTTATTTTCTAGAGGAAGAAGTTAAATTAGACATAAGTATGTGGAAAACAAATGATGCTCAGAAACAAACTTCCTCTGCTCTGAAAAGTGACAGAATTCAGATGGCAATCCCAATACTGGGTAAGGAGAGATCTGTTAAAACACAAACGTCAGGTCAAACCATTAATGAGTTTAGAAAATGATAAAAGTGTCTTCCCGGGGGCGGGTGGGTTTTTCTGCCTATTGAACAAATATGTATTTTAACTGATAATATAGAAAGTGGCTGTGATGAGTCACGTTTCCTCCATGTCAGACCCTGATGTTGGGCTTTATGTGTATCAGAGCTGCTCAGGAAATTAAAGAGAAGCACTGACAGCTGGCCATGGGCACAGGTAATCAGCCTCGGAGGAAGGCTCCAGTTCGAGGACAGGGTCAGTCCCTTGACAATAGTTTCCATCGGAAGCCACACAGGAAATGATCTTGCTGATGGTTTCACCAGGCCAATGGAAACTGCCCCTTTCAGCGCTTGAGCTGGGAAGCATGACCAACCAAGGTCAGCCAACAGGACAGGAGCCCGGAACTCAAAGGGAAGAAAAGGTGACAGGAAATGCCTGGAAGAAATCTCTTAAAACTGAAAATGCTTGAATTCTAAACTCTGAATAATACTTCAGAATCTGAAATGCTGGACACAAACTTCCCACATAAATATCCTGAAATAATTTTAGCTGCTGATATGCACACTGGTTTTTAAAAATATTGATGTATTTCCATACTGGTTGGAAAGTTGTCTCTGTGTGGAGATCCCTGAGTGACTCCCACCCACTGGACTGCTCCTGGCCCCGCTCAGGGACCTCGAAGACATCTCCCATCCAGATAACAAATTATTAAAGCCTAGTAGCAAGGGGCCTCAAGGACTCGGGCAGCTCTGGCATCTGTTCTGAATTTGTGGATTTCCTGTGCCTTATAGGTTACTAAATAACTTTTCACATTACCTTTGCATAAATCCAACACTTAACAAGAAGCACCATGAATTTTACTGGTTTTCTCATTCCATCTTCACCACAACTGCCTTTTCTTTCATACCAGTCTCCCATACACTTCACAAAAAAGTAATCTTTTCCGCCCACCATCACCTGTATCAATACCGTTAACAAAGGGGAATATTAATGTCACTATTTGGTACTGAATTCAAAGCTTCAATTATTGTTTCCAGTTCCATTGGCCCTTTCTAAGATTGGCACAGCATGAAATAAAGCCACCAGGAGATGTGACTATAAAGTGATGAGCTGATTTCCCCATGTGGTTTGTGGGAGTTCCCTGATTACTTTTCAGTCATGCCTTATATTCGCGGGTAGGTAAAACTAACCTTCTGAGCAGATAGATTACTTATATGACCCACGTAAAATATGCACTCTCTTTCTCACGTTCAAGGCGATTCTTTACACAGGAAAACATAGTGTTTATAGAGACCCCCAGAGGCTAATTAAGAATTAGTCTTTTTTGTGCTGTTAACCTGCTCTTTTCAAATATTTTGCTCCAAGAGCAGGACACAGAAGTTTATGTGGCATAACAGAATACAACCAATGTCGTTAATGGTCAGCTAACCAATTAATGACCAAACTAGCTCAGTGCACATCTTTTAAGAAAATAAAATTTTCAAAGGATGCCAAAGAAATTGTATTGAGTGGCTTGGTGTTGTCACCACCAATCGCTCACACACCTTCTCAGACAGTGGCCAAGAGGTACATAAGAACAATGCAATAGTAGCAACGGAAGACTTTTTCATGGATACTTCAAGATAATGATTTGCCCTGAGGTTTTATTTATTGGGATGAGCCTTTGCCTTTTCTTTTGCAGAGTTCAGAAATTAATGACATGACTTTGGGGTGTGTTTGAGAGGATGCTGAGTGCTTCCCGAAATTTTATCACTGAACTTTGATAATGGCATAGCCAAAAAAAGATGAGACAATAGCGTTTAGTGCCAGAGTTTCATTTTTCTATCTGAACAAAAACCTAGTATCCTAAGAAAGTGAAATTCACCATTTTTATGCTGTTGAGTCAACCTCCTCAAAGGGATTTCAACTAATATCAATTATTTATTTATAGTGAAAAATCAGGGAGAATCAAGGAAAGGATCAGTGCAGATAGCTGCTTAATCCTAGTGTGTTTATGTAAACATGGTGTAAATCCAAATGGTGATAATCAGATAATCTTTGTCAATGTTCTGTTAGATACCTTTCAAGTATTTTTACCTCTGCTTTACAGAGCAAAGAAAATAATATATGCATATATAATACTATATGCATGTTGTTTTACCAATATGGGATTACATTGCACATTCTCTTTTATAAACTACTTAATTTTATTAATTTAATAATATTCCATAATATTTTCCTGTTATGACTGTTCTATATTATTTTAACAATTTTAAGGAAGTGCCATTATTTATATAAATACTTTATAAAATTTAGTTTATTTCCATTTTTTCACTATTATCAAATATACTCCTATTAACAGCCTTCCAGGTAAATATTTGTGCATATTTGTGCTGATGATATGACTCCTTAATGTTGCTGAAAACAGTCAGACACACCTGAGGCTATTTGTATGCTGGTCTAAAAGTTCTGTCTGCAAAGGAAATATTGCAAGCATACTCTGCACCTGATACTTTAATAATGGTTTCCGTGTTCTCTCCCCAGAGAGCTATTTCAAAGTGTCTGCCATGTGTATCCTTGCTTTAGAAATGAATATCACAATATTTTGCATTTAAAAAAAATTGTTTTGACTTTTCAAATGTAAACTTAAGGTAATTCTTTAGACCAGACATAGTTGTATTCTCTGCAAAATCTGAATTGTAGACATAGATAGAGCATCACATATCACAAGGGAATGGTAAATTATTCAGTAATTTGTGTTTAAATAAATGATAAGCAATCTTGGGGAAAATCCATTTAGAGCCTCACCTCACACCATTTACCAAAATGGATTCAGACAGATTAAAGTTAAATATTTTTTAAAACAAGCTTTTGAAAAACTGGAATTGGATATTCATCAAATCTCTGAAGAGGAGAAGTGTTTCACAATCAGAAGTTACAAAAATCACAAAGAAAATAATCAATGAAGTTGTCTTTACAATAGTGTTTTTTTTAAACGTTTGCAAATGTTATAAAACCATAGATCAAATGAAAGAACAAACTGTAATGTTTGAAAATACATCAAAGTAACACATCTGTATCCTCAGTAAAGAGAACATACTTATTAATAAGAAAATCACTAAGTAAATACAGAAATTCTATAGAGGCAAGTCACAAAAATTGGCAATTTCCAACTTTAACAAACATTTTAAAAACACTATCCTCACTAGAAACCAAACAAAGCAATTAATACCAAAATAATATAGCATATTTCAGACTATAAAATATGACAATTTAAAATATAGGAAAAGGTGCAATAAAGGGTGTGTTTGCTTTCTGATATTACTGGTTAAAATACATATGGTTATATAAACTTTTGGAAAGAAATATATCAATAAGAATCAAACGCTATATGAAATATATTTTTATTAAAAAAACTGATAACATAAATAGCCAAAAATATTGCATACATTTGAGTACATTCATGTTGAATGAGGTTTTGAAAACTATGATGCCACATAAATGCAAGTATATAAACATAAAATCATACTAAGTGAAACAAATATCTGTTGCCATAATTGCTTAGCATAATGGACCTGGTGTGTAGAATTCATGCAATAAATATCATTGAATGAGTAAAATACAAATCTATTTTAACAATGCATAGGGAAAAAAAAATCTAGAAGGAAATAAGGAAATGAACCAAAATACCAAAGCACTTGTATTAGTATGGTACAAGTTTATGGGTGATAATTCTGGGTAATTCATGTCCCTAATGTCTTCTTATTACTTTTTATGTTTACTTAAAATGATTTTTAAAAGCAAAATTATAATTCAATAGCCATATATGTTAGATGCTGTCCTGTCACAGTTGTGTTATTTAACAGTGGTTCATTCGAATCCGAGAATGCTCCTTAAAGAAGCATAGGAAAGGTTGCTTTACAACATATTTCTTCTACTTCTTCAGTAAATGAATCCCATACCTTATTTGGGGGGTAGGGGGAAAAAGAGGGTTTTTGGAAAGAATCTTTGGAAGAGGTAATGGTTGAGAGCTGGCTAGCCAAATATCCATGATACTCCTGTAATTATTTTACTTATATACAATTACCTGGAATACTTAAGTATGTGGGCTTAAGAACAGCCACATCAAAGCAGAGAGACGCAAATAGATCAATGTTCTGGAATCAGTGACAAACTTGCCAGAGTTCATAGTTTGTGTAGAGTATTTGGTGGAAACCCAGATTGAATTTGACAAGCACGTGTGAAGCCACTGGGAGCATCTGGGCAGCTCCAACAGGTGCATTTGATGGTGGTCTCACCTCCTTTCTGAGGCTGCCTTCATGTTGTTGCTTGGAAGTCTCTCTTCCATCCCCAGCCATTTCCTCCCAATGCCTTTACAGTAGAATTGATTTCTATTTTTATTCCCTTGATACTATTCTCTCTGCCACATAACAGCTGGTTAATCTGAACTGACGTGTCAATAAGTTTCCCCTTTCATGTAACAAGCACATTTTAACAAAGGTCTTCTGGGGATAATACCTAACTCAAGATGGACAAAGGAATTTTTATGTGTCAGCTCCTATGGATTGAACGTGGATTCCTAAACATTATGCTCAGACAGAAACTGATATCATTTCTGGCCTCGGCAGGAAAAATTACCACAGGTGGTAAGTTTGACATTGGCATCAGATAGGATCATGATGGCATGGATAGTGTTTGCCATTCTGGCCTGTTCTCAAAATCAAAATGATTACTTCAGACAATGGAAGAAAAATCATCTGTCACATGCAACTCACTGATAGTGGGCTAGTAATACACAACATCTACCAAACAAATATGAAATGCAAATATGCTTGTAGAACATGAAAAACACAAGCAAATCCCAGATATTCAAAATCCTTCACAATGGGTAAGTGGTCCCTAAACATTCATCCCTTGACTGGTATTGATCTATGACCAACTTTTTGTGTTCATTTGCACCAAAAAAAAAAAAAAAACAAAGGAAAATAAAAAGGAAAAGTATGATTCTTTTCATAAAGTTTAACTCTTCTTCAATTTAAAGACTTTTTTTTTTAATTCTAAGATTGTGTTGTTTCTTTTTTAGGTACTACAATGATCTTCTATGCAAAATGATGGTAATCACAGATACATTTTTCTCCTAATGCCCTCACTGTTAATTTCTCATTTAAAGAGGAGGAGGAGGAAGAGGAAGAGGAAGAGAGGACCCACAAAATCTAAAAGTCTTGGAAACTTTTCTAGTCCATAACATATTTTAGATAGTCCATCAGAGTTTGCTTCCTTAAATAATGTTACATTTTCAACCATGAACACATAGAAGATGAATCTTTCTGCCATTTCCCCCTTATTAGGAAAAAAATACTCAACATAATATCCCATTTCTTGAGAACTCAAAGGCCATTGTTATGCTTATTATTTATTGTACTCTACTAGAACAATAAAAAACTTATGTTTATTTTAAACGAACCCAGGCTATGCCATGACTTGACTCCTCCTACAGGATTTTTCTCCTACTATTACTTTATTCTTTAGTTTTGGTTTACCAACTCAAAGAGCTCCCTGCCAGAGCTTGCAGTAGCTCGTCTATTCTGGCTGCCTCTTCATCCAGCAACAATTCTGGTAACAACTGGGCAACACAGTTGATGGATGAGAGCAAAGTTCATAACTTTTAATGTTTAACCTTTGACACCCTAATTTGGCTTGGGAAAAAAAATATTTCTGATGAGTTTATGGTTCTAAGTTGTATTCTAGAGAGGTATGTAGCAGTTCCTAGAAATAAGACCACTCAACATCTGCTCCTAACCCCTGTCTTGTGTTTTCCTTCTTTTGGAGGCCTGAAAGTTTTCGCATAGTTAGCGGTGGCCCTGTGACACAGTCACAGCCTATGGGATATAACCTGAAGTCTGCACAAGATTCCTGGGTACCTTTCCTAATACAGGAATTGACCCATCCTATTTCATGAGCCATCTCTTGGATTGGAATGTAGATATGACACTGGGAGGTGCAGAAGCCATCTTGAAACCATGGATGAAAAGTATGAAATGAAAGCTAACATATTACAGATGCTGAAGTGGTAAAGTTAAAAGAGCCTGGGGACTTCGAGGCATTCTTTAGCCACTTTACCAATCCTGCATGCCTTCTCCCAGACCACTGGCAATGAGAGACAAATAAGCTATTAATTGTTTAAGCTTTTCTTAGTTATTTCCAGTTGAACATATTCTACACCATACCTGAGTATCATATACCTATTTTTTTCTAGAGGTAAATACCATTTACCCTTTTATCCTTAAACTATTCCCCAAGGAGATTTCAGAATTACAGAATATAGTAAAAGTTACTTTAAAATTGCTGAAGTGAGTTTCATATGAGCATACTGAAAAATGCATATCCAAAGTACATTAGTAAGTTATACCACAATTTTCATTTCAAGAGTAAAAAGGGTCTATCTAAGCAAACATTCCAAGGACCACAAGTCAAGAGAGCCTTGTATTTATTACTACACAGTCACTCAATCCTATCATTTTATTGTTTCAGAACTGAAAATTAATAAAGATAATTTTCTGCTGTTAAATTGAATGTGGACATATTTTGAAAAACAAAAATAATTCTGGTGCATCTTTAAATGACAAGTCATACACTATGGGGAAAAGTTAAAAAGCATCAGAAAACTCAGAGGCACTTATTCAGCAGGCGAGAGTGTGAGGAATTTAAGCAGGTTGCAGAGTGCTTCACAACGGATTTAATAACCAGCAATTTGGTGCAAATTGAAATCAAATGTGTTCCATCTACAGGATGTTTATCATTGATCCTCCTCCACCCCCTTTCACTTCAATAATAATGACATTAAAAATTCTATATGAAATACCGTTAGACACTGAAGTGATTACTTTGGAGATTAAAAAAAAAAAAGCTCATGTAAATGAATGAAACAGAAATGTTAGCATCAGCCTTTCTTCATTTTGCATTATATTACCTGATCGCTTATGGAGAGTACAAAAAGCAGACTACTGAGGTCCATGTATTTACACTACATGAGTACTTGAAATTTTATGCTAAAACCTCCCCATTTTATTAGTGAAGGCCTGAGCAGGAACATCCTTGACCAGTGGGAGGAATTCCCTCACGCCTAAGAGGCAGGCTGCCTGCATTAGGTAACAAGGACAGGCTTTGTATATTGTAAGTCCAATATACTTACTTTGCTCATTCAGAAGTCAAAGTTTGAATACAAAAAGAGGATAAATGCCTCAAGTTATCTCTTATTTAGCAAAAATCTCTTTAGAGTACTATTTTAAATACAAAATATCCATATTGTTTAAAAAAATTAGAAAAAGAGAAGAAATAAAATCATATATAAGCCTCCCAATCTCGAAAAACATAATTGCTACTTGCACTTCTTGTATGTTCTTTGAGAAAAATTTTCTTGGCTCCTTTTGCCATTTGTAAAATCATTCTGTATATATAATTTTGTATCGTGCTTTTTACTGACTTCTCCTAAGTATTTTCATATTGTTGTATTCTTTTTAATCATCATTTTAATGATGACCTTATTAAAATTCACATATAATATAGTATAATTTTCTTACTTTCTTTTGGCATGTAAGCTTTTTCCAGTACCATAATGCTTTGTTAAAAAAATACTGCACTAAAAGGTAAAATCATATATCATGCTCTCTATTTTAGATTCTTTCTTTAGATATATTTTCTGAAGTGGAATTACTGGGTCAAAGGATATGGACACTATAATGGCTCTTTGTATGAACTGTCAAATTGTTTTCTAAAATGGTTGTTAACAATTACACTCCATCAGAAATACGTGGAAAATATTTATAAAGGATTTATGTTAGCAGAAGAAATATGCCATCTTGTACCCAAGCAGGTTGGGACTACTCAAATATCTATTTCTACAATAGCATTTCTTTGCCACAGAATATTCCTAGAAACACCCATCTCCACTGTTACCTTCTGAAAAAGGTTTTGGTGGTAAAATATTAGAAAAATACATTCATATTAACCTATCTCTTAGAGATTTGCTTTGCACAGCAGCATATTGAAAGTTCTGTGATATCCTGTCAGAAAGACAATGGTTTAACTTTGTTTAACCACGTTTCTCAAAACACACCTCCCACTGAGTGCCCCCACTTTTTTATAGCACCTGCTCTCATTTTTACTTAAAAACATGCTCTAACAAACATGCTTTAAGAAAAGATGAAGCACACATCCTATGCAGTTGTTTAGCACCCACAAAAATCCCCTCATAAATCTGATTTTATCCTGGAAAATTCCTGTGCAAAATGATGACAGGACTGGCTTAAAGCAGCCTTAATAATGCCTGAACATTAACAGATCTGGATCTGTCCAAACCTAGTCTATGTGACGCCAAGATTTTAGGTTCCTCCAGGTATTTGGGGAGGGCTAGAAAGGAAAGATTGTCTCTAATTGGCTGAGCATATGCTTACAAAAGTATTTTTCTCTGTTCCTTCTTTTTCTTTCTGGTTGGATTAAGTCACTTCCAACTTATCTGACTCTTTTTGTGCAATGCAACTTCTGCTGTTTCACAAATGAGAACATTACTATAGAAAAAAAGAGAAGCCCTAGGGTACCAGCCACTTTGGTAGAATATTCCACATGAACCACTTGGTGCACGGTGGGATCACATTACAGTGAATGGTACCACTTGTTATTAACAATAGTGACTACACTTGTTTCAGGTTAATAAAAGGATGAAACAATTTCTCTAAAAGATAAATTGGCAGTTTCTTAGAATTTTCTTTCCATTTGGTATTGCCCCATTAACAATAGTTAAGTACCATGTTTAGGTAGTAATTTTATATCATTTGTTAACAATACTAACTGACACAGATACTTAATAAAAGTTTGGCAACTAAATGAACTACAAGGAACAAAGATAAACAGACAAATCCTAGGCCATTAAGAGCAGAAAATATAAAATGTCAACAGGAACAGAACTGAAACAATGAAACCGAGCAAAAACAGAATGCAAACTGAATACATTAAACAAATAATATCATCCATGAGGTTGATAACTTCTTGTATGTGAGAACCTGAATCTCTGATATGTGAAGTAGCATTCAACTATAAAATGAAAATTTATTGGACTATCAGAGAGAGACACAGTCAAACAATATTATTTTGCAATGTAGATCTGAAAAGTTGTCACTAAAATTTTCAACCTTATCATGTCTCTCTGTAATAAATGATCTAATTGACAAAGAAATAAGGAACACAGTCCAAATAGTTTTCATAGCAATATTAGTAGTCTGTTAAAAATGTGGATTCTTGGGCTGGCCGTGTGGCTCAGTTGGTTAAGAGCTCGCTCAAGAGTTTGAGCTCTGAGCAACAGCGGTTCGATTCCCAGCCTGAGCTGAGCAGCCGCTAAGCTGCCAAAAAGTGGCAGGATGGCTCAGCTTAAAAAAAAAAAAAAAATGTGGACTCTGAAACCAAAAAGACCTGGAATCCCACCATTTATAAACTTTCAGAATTTGAGAAAGATGTTTATGTTTCTCTAGAACTCAGTTTCTTCATATATAAAGTGTCACTTACCTCAAAGGGTTGTAAGGGTTAAATGAGATAGATAATGCTTATGAAGTACTTAACACAATGCCTGACACATAGTAAATACTCAATAAATATTAACTATTATTAAAGCATTATAAATTTGATTTTGGAACACAAATGACAAAATGCAGGAATAATTTTGGGTTGAACCCTAGACAAAAGTAACAACTATGGAAAAGAGCTACTGTTGAACTCCATTTCAAGCTGAGGCCCAGAGAGACCAAGTGGCTTTTTGAACTGGTAGAAACCAAAATGTTGATTCCTAATCTGGAGCCTCTTGACATGACTCAGCACTCCTACACCTCTGGGAGTTGCAACTGTGTTAGACCTCACTTCTAATGACAGGAGCAATTTCATCAATGTCATCTCTGAGCCATACTTAAGACGGCAAGGCTGGATCACCAATACAAAAGATCTTTAATGAAATCAGTCCTCCAGGATTGAAGTGTTATTTCCCAATTTTCTCACACCAGACTTAAATTGAGAAGGGACTACCACACAATATCAAAGGAAAGTTGGTATATTGAGCTAATAGGGGAAGAATCCAAAGAAATGGCAGCATCTTATTGAAACGACTTCTTCGAAGAGTTTTCTTTTTTATTCCCAAAACTTGGCAGTTAGAATACAAAAGCTAAAGCAGATTTCAGTTCTATATTAGATATTTTTCCTCATGGGTATTTCCCCTCCTTATTTAAAAAAAATAAAAAATAAAGAATAAAAAAGAAGGAAGGCTCTAAGGCTGCATATTTTTTAAACTTCTGAATCACGAAACATAGCTTTTCAAATAAGATACAGTATCAGATCTCCTTTCCTCCACGTGAATATTGGGAACAAGAAAGTAAACCAGGGGTAAAACAACCTTTTTCAAGTGGAACAGCCCCAGAGAGAAACCAGTGCAGAGCTGGCTTGACCTGGCACCAACGTTTTGGGGTGAGCATTATACAAAGTCTGTGTCTTGTTTCCTGAGATGCTTCAGCTGATGTTATGTTCCTGCCATTAATATGATGACTTGGGACCCTGATTGTTTCATCACTCCAAGGGGTGTAAAAATTGAAGGAAAAGAGCTGAACAGTGATATAGGAGGAGTTATTTACATCATAGTGAACCACATCCACCCTCAGTACTCACAAATATTAGAGGAGACTGGGATTACAGGAATGGGGAGCCAATGATCGGAATCTTCCCAATCTTATTCTTTTTGCCCATAAACTCAATAAATAAATATCCTTTTAAAAATGCTTGCTATTCAAGCACATTTAATGGAGTTAACACATATGTGTGGGCTGGGAAAATTGTAGCAAACTGTAATCTTTGAAATTACCCATTAAAGTCATTCTGCATCACTTGTTCTTAATGGGAATCCCCAAGATGTCATTAAAAATGTGTTTCACCTATGAGACTCAGAGATGGAGAGTGATAAATCAGATATGCCATATCTAAACAAGGGCTATTTAGGGGAATGGAGCAGAGAGAATCTCTACAGTTAAAAGACTACCATCAGTAGCCTTGGTTGTAAATTAATGGATCTGTATATCTGTGACACATAGCTAGGGGCGTTTTCCTATTGCCCTGAAACTGTTGGCTAGCCCCCAAGCTAAGATCAAATAGATATTGAGTATCCTGTGTTCTAAAAAGCATTGCCAACAATTGGGGCTTCTTAAGAGGTTGTCACATTAGCTTTGCTACCCCAATGCCTCCAATCTTTATAAACAGAAGGCTCAAGGTGGGTGGAGTAGCCTGCATTCCCACCACTTTGCACAGAAATGACCTGATTGCTGAGAGACCTCCAGAAAAAGAGCATCCTGACTGTCTGGTCGGTGCCTTCCTAAGACTGTGGCTGCTTGTTCAGATGACTCCAGCTATGAGGTTCACCAGTTAACAGGAAGAAAGAGTGTCAAAGATGTCAAGCAGGAGCCAGAATCGACATCAAGTAACTGCTGTGGGGATTTCCCACAGCAGCCTCCCCAACAACACACACATTCGCCCATGAGAAGTCCAGGTGGGAGCTCGTGCTGTACAGTTCCTGCTTTTCCTACTATCACCTACCATGTCAGCCCCCTCTACACGGCAAGGGCCCCAAAGCTGGCTTTCTCCTAGGAATTCATGACTCTTCCCCCAGAATCCAAATGTTTGTCTTGATACCAGAAGAGTTAGAACCTAAAAGAAGGTTGTAAGAGATATTGCCTTCTTCTTTAAAGCAGTTCCCTGAAACCTGGGGTCAACGCTAAATAGAGAGGAGAGAGGATATAAGGTTAGAAAAATTTAAAATATAGGATTGAGTTTTTAATAGTTAACATGACTGGGAGAATATGGAATTTGACTGAGATAATACCATAGCTAACATTTATTGAGCATTTACTATATACTAGGCACTGGGGTTTAAACAGAGTAATTCAGTGACTGCTCACTGAAGTATTATCATCACTCACATTGTATAGATGTGGAAACTGATGCATTAAAATTTAAGTAACTTTCCTGAAGTCACACAACTAGCATATGCTGGAACCACGCGGTTCAGGTCCTCACTAATTAATCACCACACTCTTCTACCTCCCCCAATTAAGAAGGCTATAAAGGGAGACACAAAAGTGTGATTGAATGAGAAGATTGGAAAAACAAAACCATTTCACATTACTATCCTAATGTGTTCAGCTGTTCAGGAAACTGGTTAAATATTCACATGAGAGGGTTAATAAATATTCAATGAAACTTGTTAATTCTGGAGGGACTAGAAACCATATATCCATCATACCATTTTCAAATATTCTTGTATTTCTAGATATAACATATTGTCACTAGGCTTCTGCTATGTGTTGTATTAATGGATAATAATATAAAGAAAATACAAATAGACACATTTCCCATTTAGCTCAAAGCTCAGTAAAAAAATTTAGTTCACCTAATTTTCTAATGATAAGCTTATGTTTATTACTAATTAAGACACGAATGCTTGATTTAGAAAGAAATGGTCAAGTTCCTTTCTTAGAATGAAAAGAAATTTGGTTAAAGGTACATATTCCCAGCATCTCCTATATTTAAAATCAGTCACAATAATTTCATCTCCAGCTGTTTGATAATAGTGGGTGACTTCTCCCAAATGGTTTCTCAAAACTCTTGATTTGTGGAGTTTTATTCTTGTCCATCTCATTGATTACTATAGGTAATCTATTGCATTTAGCTAAAATGAGTCAAGTTTTAATTGGTTGATATTTCCTTTAATGACTATCTCTGAGCCTCTATCTGTGGGCTGTGTTTAGAGTCTCTTATTATAGATGCTTTTTTCTTGATCATAATCTAAAAATAAATAGATGTGAAACATAAGCTTTCTCTGCATCATCTTATTTGTTTCCCCTCCTTATTAACTGGGGAGCCTGTACATCCCTTTGCCTTGCTCTTGTTTCAAATGTGTTATGAAAGGCTTGTTCCTTCTCCTTGGTGACCTGCTCTAATTGGAACTCATTTTGTGTCCTGGCCTCTCTGACCACCCTGCAAGCTTCTGATATTCCCTTACTCTCATCCTGGCTCATCTGCCTTTGTTCTATTCAGCAGATAATTGCTTTTTGCATTTCAGATCTTAAAAACAGACTATGGTTTACAGATGATGGCCTCTATGGTTCCTTTATCTTTCTTTTCATCAGCATGGTTATCTCTATGCTTTGCCTGTAATAACTTTTTTTTTTAGAGAAATTTCCAAAACTCTGTCACCACTTTTCCTGTGTGTGTCAGTGTCCACAGGATAGTCCCCTCAAACATGTTAAACTCAGTCATGTGTCTTTTTTATCCCTCTGAATTCTGCTCCTCTATGCTTCTCCTTCTTACGTGTTCTGCCATTTCTCCACAAGTGACTGAAAAGGTAACTCAGAACAAAGTGTGATAAAAAATCACAGTTACTATTTAAATTAAAAAATATATTACAGTAAAAGACACAATGCCATTAATCCCCCTCAAAATACTCCCTTTTGCTTTGAATACACTGATCCCATCATTCTTGCCACTTTCTGAAGCAGTTCTGGAAGTCCTCTTTCTTGAGTGTTTTTAGTTGCACTGTCATGGCTGCCTCAATGTCCTGAATCAATTCAAAACGTTTACCTTTCCTGGTCATTTTGACTTTGGGGAAGAGCCAGAAGTTGCATGGTGCCAGATCCAGTGAACAAGGTGGATGAGGACACAGCATAATGTTTTTATTTAACAGTAATTGCTGTACCAGAAGCGATGTGTGACATGGAGTGTTGTCATGATGGAGGATGAAGTAAAGACACTCATAAAAGAGGACTTCCAAAACTGCTTCAGAAAGTGGCAAGAATGGTGGGATAAGTGTGTTTGAAGCAAGGGGTAGTATTTTGAGGGGGATTAATGGCAATGTGTCTTTTACTGTAATACTTTTTTTTTATTATTTAAACATTCATCATATCTTTTGATCACACCTCGTATAATTACTCTACTTGCCATGTATTGAATTACTGGTGCAATTCTAGCCTCTTTACTGGCAAACCATTACTGTAACTTCAAGCAAACATTATTCCCATTGTGATGAGTCTAAAAAAATAAAACTAGAGCTATATAATCCAGAACATTCTTATTTTTCTCTCATAAAACCCTTTTATTCCAGTTCAGCTAATCATTTCACTTTTATTTACATATTTATAAGGAGCTTTAGGAACACACAGTACTTTCAAAGCAGTAAAGAAAACCTAAATTAAAACATTGTCTTTGCCCCAAGAGCTTACAATCTATTTTCACATTTCCAGTATTTTTTTAGAACTGCCCTAAATTAGTCTTTTAGGAGAAAGCTTCAATATACAATAGTAATTGCAATATCTGCAAAACCCAGACAACTCAGAAATAAATTTATTTTATCCCAGACACAGCTATCAGGGTTGTGAATATGTAAGTACGTTCCAGTCTTTCACACCTGAATGAATGGATTATACCCTGCAGAAACCTGCTTGGTTTGAGAGATTTAATTAAGACAGGAATGCAAGAGTTTTCTTGGCACCAACAGGTTTACAGTATTTCATAGATAATATGGAAAAATTTATGAACATGTCACAGTCACCAAACTTAACATCAGTTCATTGGATTTTCTTGCAGTACTTGTAGGTGACTTCTGAATGTATTACCGACTGAGCAAAAAATCATGATTGCGATGAAATTTTTTGGCAGAGGGAATGGTAGTACACAAGCCAGAAATCTTAGAACAAACAGGCAATTGGGGACTTCGAATTACATACCCAGTATTCATTTACCAGAAATATTCACTGAAGCCATTCACAAGTAAAAAAATCCTCAAAGATGATTGCCTATAAGATGTGCATTAGGACTAAGAGAAACAAGAAACATTAGCTCCCTGAGGGCAGAGAACATGATCTGTTTTGGTGAGGACTGCATTTTTGTCACTGTTCGGCACCTGTTCCACTCGCCTTCCATGTGGCTCTCATGTAATTTGTGACTTACAGTCTGCACCGTTTTGCCTGCTTTATGCCCTTGGGTACTGCAATTACAGCTCAGTCTGTACCACGAGACTATGAATTCTTTGATGGTGTCTTTGATCCCTGAATCCCCAAGGCTTTGCGCAGAGCCTGACACAAGATAGGTTTTTCAATAAATGATGGTTGATTGAATAAATGAATTAAGGGATGGATAGATAGATGGAATTAATTGAACTGAACTAATCATAAATGGTAATTTTATGTTCTAAACTTAATCACTGTTCACTCCAACTCTCTCAGGAAATCTATTCATGTTCCTCATTTCTTTTCTCCCTAAATACACAGGCGTCAATTGAATGATTTTAAAGGGTGCTGTACTAATTAGAAATCCCACTTTTGCTCCCAAAATAGAAAATTTAAAAGTCCTCTTACTCGCATCACCAAATATTTTATTGCAAAGTGTGAGCCACTGCCATGCCACTCAAGATGAAAAATAAATAAATGGGAAACTTTGCTATTGGTTCTACAGTAATCATCCAGATGACTTTAATATATATATATTTTTATATAAACATGTTTTCTATCAAAAGAGAATCATCTTTCAAAACACTCTGGAATAATCTAAAGTATCTCAGAGATGAAAAAGAGAATCATTTAATTCCATTTTGCACCTAGAGAATGTTATTTCTGTTTTTATTAACGGTAAGTTAATCGATAGCATGTTTTTGTGTCCCACGCCAGGTATTGTGCCAGGTGTATGAAATATAAGAGAGCAAGATCAAAGGAAGGGTTGGTTTCTACCCTCATGGATCTCACAGATCCAGTCATCCTGGATGGCTACATGGGTTTTCCTAGCCAGGGGCACAACCTATATCCATCCCTTTCTTCCTTGTACCTCCCTGCTCCCTGGTATCTGGTGCACTGTCTCACCACCCCTACACTGTCTGTGAAGCCACTGCCTCCAATCTACTGCCTTCTGTCACACCAAGCCTTACATAAAAGGGAAAATTAAGCTCGCATTCAACAAATAATTGAGTAACTGTTAGGGTAAAATGCAGAGTGCTGGAGGCATAAGGGAGTTTTCCAACAGTCTTTTAATGTCTTCCTGTCAAGTTACAAGATGGGAAGTGGGGGGAAGGGGCTGGAAAACAGGAAACAGAGGCTTGTCAGGAAGCACATAGTTAGAGTCAGAAACCAGAATCAACTACTAAAAACAATTAAGCCAATTTTTTTTTATGTTACAAGGGAAATATTTCATGCTTTGTATTCTCTTAAAAGAATAATCAATTTGAAAACACAAATTTATGGTAAGATAGAAATAGATGGTGAAAGAAAGACATGCTTTCCATTTTCTCTCTTTGAGGCATACACATGAATTTAATTGTACGAAATAAATGGTGTCAAGAAAGTAGTAAATTAAGTTTTGTCTGCAAAACTACAATTTGCAAATGGAATCAATTATAGTAACAGATGCAATTATTGGCTAATCTTCTAGAAAAGTGAATAATAATTTAATTTTAAAAATATATATCCATTTTGTCACCAACCATAGCTCTCTTCTCTTTAAATATAGGGCACAGTGTCCTTTTGGTCATTAAAGAATTAAAATATACAGATATGCTCTTGGTATTTTGCAAAAGACAATTCACCTAAAGTCTTGAAGGAATAAAGCAGTAACCTGTAGTCAAGTGTCATATTTTAACACAAGACACAGTTGCCATAATGGGTAAATTTATCTAGGTTTAAATCATAGATTATCACAGATTTATTCTCATCAAATGACATAAAACGTGATCCACAACTCTCCTCAGACCCCTATGGGGAATTCGGCTGAAATGAAATCACTCACTGACTTCCGTTTATTCAATTTCTAAAACTTCAAGAAAAGGTCAGATTTTAGGGGTCTGCTTTAACTTTAAACCAGTGTATGTGAAGTTAAAAAAAAAAAGAGCTTCATTTTAAATTTCCGAACTGGAAGATGAGATGGCTCACAGATGTAGTGATGGTATATGGCAGCATTTTCTAAGGTTCCTGATTTGAATTCTGCCTAAATCAGAGGTTATCAGAATTGCTACCAAGCAGTGAATCTGTGAAAACATCTAAGGAAAATAATAATCTCTCACATTGTCAAATTACTGGCACAATGGGCAACCTAAGTAGCAAGTAGAGAATCAACATGGTCCCAAAGAATTCATTAATTTCTCAGAATTTTTTTTCTTCTACATTTAGTGATGGTAGAACAGTAATAGTACAAGGATGTTGTCCATCCATACTTATTAGTTAAATGTAACATTTCTATTTCTAGAGCTGAAATCAACCACTTAAGCACAATCATTTACCTAATCCTCACATTGTAAAACACTGAGAGGTTGTTCTATAGGTCAATTAAGAAGAAACTTGAGATATGCACCTATCCTAAAATGTAGAAAGTGGTCAGGACAATAAAACTAAATGAACAAATAACATAGAAAGCAAACAAACAAGCAAAATCCATGAATATGTGGGGTGAGAAAATTTACTTCCAGGTATGGTACTCAAATAAAATATCAATAAAGAGATAAAATCTGGGCTGGGCCTTCAAAGACTCATAGAACTGCACGATTTGCAAATGGAGGGAACAGAGGATGCAAGGGGTGTTAGAGGCAAAGATTACTGCATGGCTTCTATGTGTGCATGGGGCAAGACCAAAATGATAAACGTTCACATTTTGTCAATCTCCTACCACGCCATTGTCTTTATCCCTTTTCAGCTTTACCCCGTTCTCCCAGCTTCTAAGTAGGATTGCCCACCTGAAGGATATTCAGTCAAGAGAAAGAAAAAAAAAATGGACAGAAGAGGAAGGAAAATGGAGAGTCAAATCCAGGAGTACCAGGAGTAGAGAAGACCTTCTTCAGAGGTCTTGAAAAGGGAGCAGAACCCTATAAAGGCAGTGAGTAAAAGGCATTTAGCTCACAACTACATGAGGCTTTATGCTCTTTTACAGAGTATAATGCTTAGGTTCCAAGAATTGAGTAACCTTGTTAAGGTTGAAGTGGATTAGGATATACCAACCTAAAATGCAACATTTTGGCAGAAGATGATTTTGAGCTGAAGGCAGCTGAGAAACAGCAGACTCAAAACAAAGCTCAGTGCTTTGCCCTCCCCTATTTGCCTACTCTGAGACAACTGTAGACTCTTTCCAGCCCAGAGATGGCACGAAGGGGTATCTACCTAATAAACCTTACCAGACAACACTTATCTTCCATTAGTTCCCCCATATATTTAGCTCTCCACAGTTTGCCATCCCTAAAAGCTTAAACCTCTTTTCCTTTGTCTTGGCACTTTTCCACAAATTTATTGTTCTTTGTTAAAATGGCATATAAGTCAATTTAATTTGCAGTGCCCTTGATACTGAACCTAAGAGGGTAGAAGAAAAAAGTATGTTTTCCTCTCCTACAGGGCCATGCAGCTGGTAAGCACCAGGATACAAGGATAGGTTAAACTGATTTCCAACCCCAAATTGTCTCTATACCAAATGTTTTCTATTTGAATGGGCAGGAAAGTATGTGCTGTGTGCTATGGCTGGAGCATGGGGTAAAGAGAAGAGTTGGATTATGACTAAGTAGGGGTCAACAGCAGAGGGTCTGAATATCCCTGTAGGAATAAAAGAAGGAAGTATTTCCAGGTATAAATGAAGGAACTAATATTCCCCCAGCATCCTTGGAAAGGAAGAGAATTAGATCCCCGAAATTTAGCATTAGGAAATGGTGTGAAAAGTGGTCATTTAGACACATAATGGAGAAACCAAAGGAAAACTCCTGGAATTACAATGGCATATGAGCCTTTGAACCCATGCTTCAAAGCTGTGAATCAGTAATCCTAGGTGTGCGGTGCTGGGCTCCACTGCCCTCGCTTCTCAGATGCAGACTCTGCCTCCACGAGCTCTACCTATGGCCTGAGGTGATCCCAAGATGATCAATCTTGGGCCTGCTTTCTAGTAATAAAATAGAAGAACAGCACCTGCGCAGTGTTGAAGCCGCAAGTATAATAGACACATTCGTGCCTAAATGAAGCTTTCTCTTTCCTCTCAAGTAATCAGAAGAATCAGGGAAGGAGGTGGGGGTGGAAGAAGGAACTGAAAGAGATGCATTGCTGTAACCATCTGAAGCACTTTGTAAAAGGCATGCATACGCCTAGAATGTCTTCTCACATTTATAGGGAATTTTAAAATTTGTATCTTAGGAATCAGGACAGTAGCCTTTGCACTAAAGCTACCTCATTTTCATCTCTGCAAGTATTGAGTAAGAATAAAAAGAGAAGAAAACATTTGAGCATGTTTTGATTATTTTGTTTCTTTTGTCTTTACCTGTCATCTTCAAGCTCACCTCTTGTAATTTAATGACATCTCTGTTTATCATAAAGGTTCAACATACCTTTATTTAAGCTGAGAATTCAGTACTTAAAAAGAGACCTAAGTGAGTCATTTTATAGACTATTCCTGAAAGAGCTTGGAATTAAATTGTTAAATGTTCTACTATGATGTAATTTTGTACAATCATCAGGGAAATAGCTGTTGGTCATTTATAAGTTTTTCTAGCTGAATGTTTTCATGAATGGAAAGCATACATCAGAAGACTCTATAGGTGGAAAGTTTTATGTAGTAATAGTACATTTTATCAGAATTGTGCACTTACAAAATTCACTAGACTCAGGTAGGGAACATTGTACCCATGATCTCAATTACTTGTAAATATGTGCAAATAGGTCAACATTTAGATTTTATGTGTTAGAAGGCATCCAAGGATGGAAAATATATATACTGAATAAAGTCACTAAAGTCAGAAAAGCTACTTTACATTTTCAAAGTGCTTTTTAGTTTTACAGAAACATTTGCATGTTCTCCATCCTTTAATACTATTTACAGATCTCTATTTTATTTTATTTATTTATTTATTTATTTATTTATTTTTAGCTAAGCCATCTTGACACCTGTTGGCAGCTCAGTGGCAGCTCAGCTTGGGCCAGACTCGAACCGCTGTTGCTCAGAGCTCAAACCCTTGAGCGAGCTCTTAACCAACTGAGCCACTTGGCCGGCCCTCAGATCTCTATTTTACAGATGTAGCAACTTCGACCTGGACAACAAGTTTTGCCAGAGGTCCTCTGTCTGGTGACTGGGACTCACAATGAGGCTCACACCCTTCTGAATCTAGGGGCTGTCCTCTTTGGGCCATGGCTACACATGGGGCTCCCCAGTGGAATGACCAGGTGACGGAGCAGATCATCTTAGTTTTCCAAACCAGTTTCCTCATCTGTAAAATGAGGCTGTGGTTCCAGATAACTAAATCACCTTCTCCCATAGCTATAAAAACTCTACAAAGTTTAAGTTCTATGTTAATCAGTAGGAAAAGAGCCTAAGCTGCAGCATAAGCAAAGTGTGCTTTAGGAGAGAAAGGAATTATAACCTTTATAAAAAGTCATATCACTTTGTAGAATGCTGAGTTCCGAGGACAGACAGATGGCTGAGGCTTTTCCTTCCCCACACGCTCTCCCTCATCCCCTCCCTCCTCCTCCTCTTTGTTAGCTTTTTATTCATAAGACAAAGAAACTTGCCTCTGTCTGGCAGTGTTTGGGGTGTCCTATTTTTACACTGGAGTAGTATTATTTAAACTGAGTCATGACCTACTCATGGCATAGGGAAATAATTTAGGGAGCTATACCAGCTTTTAAAAATGAAATAAAAGGGCCGGCCGAGTGGCTCAGTTGGTTAAGAGTGTGAACTCTGAGCAACAGGGTTGCCGGTTGGATTCCCACATAAGCCAGTGAGCTGTGCCCGAGCTGAGCTGCTGCTGAGCTGCCAACAGGTGGCAGGATGGCTCAGCTGGTGAGAGCACGTGCTCCTAACAACAAGGTNCAACCCCCCACAACTATATTAAAAGCATTGACTGGACTTAGAGCTGAGCTTGCACCCTCCACAACTAAGATTGAAGGACAACAACTTGACTTGGAGTTGATGGGTCTTGGAAAAACACAATGTTCCCCTTCCCAATTCCCCAATAAAACCTTTAAAAAAATAAATGAAATAGAACACTACAAAAAATATTAGAGTGCCTATTAAGAAAAAATTATCCAAGTTTGGAAGAAATGAGTAAAACGGTTGGGCAACATATGGGGGTATTATTTAAGAGGCCCACCCAAAAATTATTTAGAGGAATACACTTTGACTCGACTACTAATCTACTAATAAAGGGTCCTAAATTTAGTGAAATCACATATTAACTTATAGATATTTCTATAGTAGATAACATAAATAATTTTGGTCTGATAGAAAAGATAACCCTAAAATTTATGACTGATTTTACTGTCGCACAATAACCAGTTTTGTATCTAACCTAGCAATCTTAACATATTTTTTATTAAATATCATATAAATACTCAGCTCCTCAAATGATCATTTTACCAACCTTAACATCTTATTGGTTCCCTCATAATTAATAAGTTGAATAAACTCTGATATGTATTTATTTTTGTATGAAAATCATGTTTTTAACTTTAAAATTATGCTTTGACAATCCTAAATAATAAGGATAAGAACTGTTTTATAAAACTTGGCTTTCAATTATAGCATATGTATGATTATAAGTCACATTGTAAATTGTATTCCTTATTGTGGATCATGTTCAAAACAGCTTGAAATCCTCTGAATTAGAAAATTTACCCCATGACCTCTTGAAATCCCCTCTATTTCTCCAATTCAAATGATCCTGCTTTATTGCTTCTCCTTATTCTTAAGCTTAAGTAGCAAACAACCAATATCTTTTCATGTTTCTCTAAGAATTACCTGCAAAAAGTCCAAATCCTATGAGTAATTTTTTTAAAATAACCAAAGTGTCAGGCGGCTGAGAGCAAACCTCTTCTTGGGGTTGATAGTCCCCTGGCGTGTGAATTGGTAGTTAGGCCTGCAGCAGCAGATGTCAACTGCTGAAAGGAAGCTCTGCTTCCTGGCCAGCTGATTTGCAGGGAGAGACTTGGAAAATGTCAGAAAAAGGGTAAAGCACAGAGATTACAGACCCAAAGTAAATACAGTGGTGGCACGAGGCATTTATTGACTTAGCACAAAATATCATGTGGCATTTTACAATAACAGCAAGATAACTACATGGGAATTCAATTCATAAGTAACTGGAATCCCAGTAATAAAGACGGCAATATCAGGGCACAGCCACGGTATGTTAAAGCCACAGCAAGAGGCCCGGCCCAGAATTTTCTCATGCAGATTTGGGTTCCATCTGCCCGTTGGCATCACTTTAACTTTGGGTTTTACATAAAACCTTCCTTGTGGCCTCTCAGCTGGGAACATAGTTTCACTTCTTTGGTTTGTAACCAAAACAAGGGGCATGCAAAAGGTTGGTGAAATTTTGATTGGAAACTGTGTGGCTTTTTCGACTATAATTTATTTTGAGACTACGGAATGGTAGAAATTACATTGTTCTGAGGGAGAGAAAAACAATTAATGTAGTGAATATCGACTGGTAATATGGTAGATGGTTTGGAACTTGCTCTAGTGTAAGTCATAATATAGCATTGTTTTTGTCTACAGTTAGCTAACATTTCAATTTAAATTTGTTGTTGTTGCTGTTGTTCAGAAGCCCTCATTCACATTTTTTCACGGAATAGCACAGAACGCCTATACCTGCAACAGGGCAGGTTCCAAACCTAAAAATTTGGCAGAGGGTAACCTGGTCAGGCATTATTTATAAAATTCTTCAGTGACATGATTCATTCAGGTTATCAGAAAGCAATACACAGCCACAATTTTCGAGGAAGAAGTTTTATATATTACATAAAGTACAACTCTGATCATAGAAACTATGTATTATTTCCAATGTATTATAGCAGAAATGATACTCAAGTGCATCTGTGTTCTAGCTTTTGTTTTGCCTCTAGCTGCATGACCTTTCCTCGGCCAAGTCAATCTCCTCACATCTATCTCCTCAATTCACAAATGAAACAAAGAGTATAAATTCCATAATGAGACAAACAATAATGAAAAAAAAGTGAATTAATATGACAATGTGTTTTTACAGATTATATGCTAAAAATATGAAACATTTTAACACTGTATTTTAAAAACATTTTATGTGCACATTCAATGTTTTCATTAATTTGTTTATAATTCATAATATTAAATTTCAAGATTATAAGTGCTATCCACCAAAATTTTATTAACATGGCAATATAAAATTTAAACAAAATCCCTGATCTCTCAAGATTCATTAAAAATTGGACTGCTGTTTAGGAATGAAGGATCTCAAGGACAGATTTAATAAAATGTACATCTAATCAAGTTAAAAAGCCCTATACATGATTCCCCAAAGTCAACATTCTTAATGGGAAAAAAATTGATAAATCTTGTGGCAAAATGGAGTCTCTCCTGAAAACTAAGAGCTTTTGCAGTTTTCACAGGTCAGAAAACATGCAATTATATGAGATGGCTGAAGAACATTTGGGTGCATGAAATTTAACATAATATCTTTCATTATAGAAAACTGAGAAATTACACATTATATTCAATTTATTACCTAATGGCTCGGAGAAGTGACATGGACAGTTAGCATTCTGACAAGGCACTCCTTAACTATGGAAACAACTAATATAATGGGATTAATGCTCTCAGGTGGCAAGCAATGGCTCGGAACTTCATAACCTACAGAAACAACCAATTTGCCACTTCTCTGAAGAGAGAGCTTCCATTAGGTCAGCAAAGCATGACTTCTACAGATGCCCCACAACCACACTCTGATCAGATGGTATCTGCCATATACGGATTTATACACAGCAGAATGCTTTGATATGGAAACAAGGATATCCCATGATGCCTAGAAAGTATGGGATTTGGCAGAGCAGCTCTGTTCCTGGTCCTTAGGTTTGCTACATTTAAAGTACTTTCTAGAATAATGAATAACCTGAATATACCAAGCATTAAAATGAGCAACACTGACCTGTGATTGCATTTCAAAAGTCAAGAAAACATATACATTAATAGCTCTGCAGGTGATAGTTTGATCTAGATTGGGTTGAAGTGCTGAGGAGAAAAAAGGATTTATAACAAAACCCTTAATAAATTAAAGTTGTAAATATTCCTTTGAAAATATTTGTGGAACTTAAAAAAAAAATACTTTGACATCCTTGGCTGCGGCCCTTTGGAAAAAAAAATCAAGCAGGTTTTAACTTGTTTCTTAAAGCAGTATAGACAGACTCTCTCTCAGAAAAACCTCTCTCTCTCTCTCTCTCTCTCTCTCTCTCTCTCTCTCTCTCTNCTCTCTCTCTCTCTCTCTCTCTCTCTCTCCACCTACACACACACACACACACACACACACACACACACACACACCTATATTTTATTCTTGCTCACTGTACAGATAAGTGCCAAATCCACATTTCTTTAAAGGTATCTCATAATAATATGTACATGACAACAGATAAGCCTCACAACCCTATGAAGTGGGTACTACAGCCATATCTATTTTATATAAGTCAAAAGTAAAAATTCCAAAAGGTGAAACAGATTTCCTTATAATCATTTAACTTATAAATACTGGAACCAACATTACAGTTCAAATTTTGTTCAAAAGCAAATGAGCTTTCATTTAGAAAAGACTTTTGTATATATTAATCTGAAAGACTGAAGTTGCACTCTATTTAACTGGAATGATATTTCAGGACTAGAGAGTGAGGTATATAAACTTGCTTATTTTCAAATACATTTTACCCTGACTCAAAGGCAGAATATGCGTGTTTGCCTAGCAGGAATACTTGAAAACAGCACGCCCAGCCTGATTATTAACCCCAATGAGGCAAAGATTTCCCACCATCATACAAGAATACGCTAGTGGCCAGATGTACCCAAAAGAAAACCTTAACGAAAATTAGTTTTTTCCAGTTTCTTCATCTCTAAAAGTATGAGAAAGGTCTTTCTTGTTTCATTGTTCCCTGTCTACAATAACCAAAAGGAGTATCAATTATTTTTGCTGGACAGGCTGTCACAGCCCCTGGTAAGTAAATACATTTTAGAAGGTTTCATCTGAAAGGAAGTAAAATATATGTCACTTTCCTAATCAGCTGTCAGGCATCTTTTATTCCAACATGTTTTCAGGGAGAAAGATAGAATTGCCATTTTAGAAAAGTGATAGAAACTTGGGGTGTTTTTTGAAAAAAATTATTCAAGAAAAGATGGTCTTCAAACATATGGCAAATGGGACAAAGAATTTTTTCTCTCCCAATGGAGAATAAAGGAAATGAAAAAACTTAAAGGGAATGTCTAATTTTACTCTAAGATGCGATAAAAATGGTAAGTGGTGAATCATTAAACTTCTGTGATTTGGTGAATAGAGAGGACCGAGAGGTCTTAATAAAGGGCTTCATATGATTAATAACTGCATAGGTAATCATTGAAAATGTATGGTTCCGGGTTTGAGGAAAGTTTCATTCAGAAAAGGCGGGCTTGAACCAGACTGTTGAGGGCCTTTGATGCTCGGCTAACTTGAATAAACAAACAGATGAAAACAAGCAGCCCACTTTATGTCCCTTGACCAGCCCCTAAATTCTGCTCTTTATTTACATGTTTAAAAATGAAATGTGAATGTTTTCCTAAGAGAATACAGAAACCCAGAGACCACCCAAGGAAATACAATAAACACAGAAACTCATTGAATTGTTTCTTTTGATCAATCTTATTAACAGAGCGCAAAATGAGAGCTGACACGAAAAATATTGTTAACAAATAGTGTTTCATGTACCTACCACATTTGGTGGTTCATCACATCTTTAACAGAAAAACCCAGAATTTGGGGCTCCTTCTGGTCTATTTAACACACAAAACAAAATGCAAACACAAAGAAGACAGGAACGGAAACACTAAGTAAGAAGTGATAAGCAACTTTGCCATTATGGTTCCCATTCATACTTTGTAAAACAAAACTCAGTTTCTTATGATCCTGTCTTGTTTTCAATTTTGCTGTAACTCAAACTACTGGGGGTGCCCAAAAAAGGTATACACATGACTTGTATTCATCTTTTGTTATCAGTATATGCTGAGTATTACAATTTTAATACAGTTTTTGCCTTTCTTAAAATGTGTATGCATTTTTTTGGCTCCCTCTGTATTTTAATAGGGGAGTGAATCTTTATACTAATCAATGACATGATTATGTTTGTGCAATGGCAGACCATTTCCTCTCTGAATTGAGTCCTTCCATGACATTCAAGTGTAATAAGCTCCCAGGAAAGTCGGCTAAGGACAAATGCAATTATTTTAGTTTGACATTTATTTCTAAAATCTGAAATGTATTGTATTTTGCCATGTATGAATATAATGCGTACTTTTTTGCCCAAATTTGTGAGGGAAAAATAAGGATGCGCATTTTACATGGGTAGTACTAATTCCATATATATATATCTATATATATAGATATATATATATGTTTTTAATTCTTTTATTTAGGCTTATGAGTTAAAAGTGTAACTCAAGAAATCAATAACAATATCCGTATGCAAAATAATACCCTAGAATATGATAATCTTTTTTTTGAACTTACGACGAACTTGCAATGATGAGGAGTTCTTGGCCTTCTATGATGCGCAAATATCATAAATTTGTTACCGGTACATAAAATTTCTTGTACCTGAATCTGTTCTTGTGTTTTTCAATTAATTGTTACATAAATTTTCTTGTACCATAATATGTTAAAAAATGCTCACATTCCTTTATAATACAAAACACAAGTACCTAAATGTAAACAAATAAAAATTGGAATTAAAAAATCAAAATGAAAGATTTTTTTCCCCTGAAAGTTTGGGCCAGAAATGTGGATGTGATTATATATAGGAGCAAGTTATACACAGAAAAATATGGTAACTTTTTTCTTTGGTATGCCTGGTTGGTTTTCCTGGATTTACCCAGTTTAATCATTGATTCCATTTTATTCTGGTCGGTCATAGATGTCAACAATACTCTTAACACTGTCAATCTCTGGTCAAGGTGAAAATCTCAAGATTAATGAATAAAGCTAAACTATATTTTCAAGTGGAAGAAGGCAATTATGAATATTCTAGGGTAATGTCAATATATTTAAAGGATATTATATTTACTGCAGAATCCAACAAGAAAAGAATAATACCAAGATACCTGACAACTAAACTAAAATCGTTTTAGAAAAATAAACCCTTTCCATGCTCCAAAGAGCTAACACTACTCACACACACTCATAAACGTAAATCCCCTAATGTATTAACTTCTTAACAGAAATTAAAAGAAAAAATTTAGAGTAAAATACTCTGATGAGTAAAACTTGCAGTACTATGAATGAAAAAAATTAAATGAAGACTTTGGCTTTATTGATACTTTACCCAGTTTGGCTTGTTAACTGCCTGTAGAAATCAAATAAGGATTAAAGGAAAAGGGACTTGCCCATTCTGTTGAAGGTTTAAGAGCTCTGTTGGTATTTTCAGAATGCCAGTGATGATACTTAATTGTCTGGGTTTAGCATACTGGTCCACAGTGTAGCTTGCAACCAGGACATACTCGTCAGTAATCAGCAGTGTCATGATTTTATGTTCCAGTTATGTTAGGGTGCTGACCTTTGAAGACTTCCTATTGCATGGTTCTTCTATGCAGACAACAATGCCTTATAATCTAGCCTACTGGCTAAACACAAAACATAAGTACTGAGGGAAAGTAACACTACAGAGGATGCTGCCACTAACCTTGCATATTAAAAGCAAACAAATACCGGGGGCGGGGGAAAAAAAAAAAAAAGCAAACAAATACCTTTTATATTTTAATCAGCATGATCAGTGGGAAAGCTAGTTTTGAGTTTCATTCGCATTTTCAAAGCCTACACCAAGTAGCACTGATGGCAAATTGATGATTCTGTGTAATGAAGACTGCCTCTGATTATTTTTTTAATCAAAATAATGTTTAACAGCATTTTCTAACCCAATAAAAGACCTTCAGTTGGTGGAGGAAGCCGTCACAGACAAGCTCCCTGAAAGAGAGCACTTAGCAACAGCAAATCAAATGCAGCCCTTCAATGAAGTTGTTAGACACACGACATCAGCAATTGCTGCCATGCGAGGGCTTGTTAAAAATCGATTCATTCTCGTGATCAAAGCTGAAAATCGTTCCACAGCCTGCTTCATATCAATAGACAATTTTGTGCAGTATATCACATGGACAAAAATAAAGTCTAGTAACAGTGGAGAGCATCAGAAATCTGACTTCCAAAACAATATTTAAAATGGATTTCTGTCAGATGATAAAGGATGAGCTTAAATAGAACACAATGTCAAATAGCAAGGTTGAGTCTTTCAACATAATAAAAACAATCAATGAAGTTTCTTTTTTAGCTTCAATATGCAAAAAAGGGTGGGGTCTGATTTTTCAGAATGGGGCTGCAACACAGACCTTAATAAGGCTTTTTAAAATTTTCATTATCAAAGAATACTTTCTTCTGAGTTTAGACATGTTTATATATATATATATATGACTGTATGTATATGTGGGTATGTGCACACACACATACAACAGCAAATAATTAAGTACTGAGATTAAGAAACATCATGGCTGATGTGTTTCTTTTTCTTTTTCTTTTTTTTTTAATGAAACAAACTTCAATTTGTTGGAGTTGCCTAGACATAGTCACAGAATAAACAGACAGATTTTCCACAATGCAGTGAGGAGAACTACATCAGGTGTCCACGTCTGTTATCTTAATGCAATAAGTTAAAAATAGGTATCTTATACATTTATATGGAGAAGATTCCCTAGTTATTATTATAAAAGCTTCCACTAAAATTAAATCACATCATAGTATTCCAATAAGAATTGAGCAATCAGTCATAATTACAACCAAAATAAATGAATTGGAAAATAGCTGATTTAAAGAGGTCATACATAGTCTGAGTTTTAATTTGAAATTAATAACAGCATGACTTGTGCCTGGTAACAATTCTTTATTAAAAATGAACTGAGGCAGTGCTGGAAGCAAATGTTTCCTATTTCATGGCTTCACTCTCCTGAGCAGTGTTAGGGCTTTGAAGAGGATGGGAGACATAGTTATGGCCCCCCTGTGGCCCCTCTTCTATTTATTACAGGATAAGGGAAATTGTACAAGTAGATAATGGAATGGTAAGAGGTAGAAAAATCTCAAAGTTAGTAAGTTTGGTATGCTTTATTCAGTTATCTCTCCCTCCCAGAAGATCCTACCTAATGATAGGCACATTCTAGGGTTTTCATTATTTCAATGCCTGGATATAAGTAGTTATGATCTCCTGGGAATACTCCAGAACATTCTACCCTTTGGAGAACACATGTTCCCCTCTAAATGAAGGTGCACTTGAGACCCCACCCCTGCGAGGCATTATCTTTGTGTTGAAGTGCAAAGCTCCCCAGGAAGAACTGCCCATAAGCTGTTATAGTTAGTGCAAAATAATGCATCACTACCTTTTGTTTATTATATTTTCCAAAATAGGAATGAATCTTAATCACAATTTACTCTCCTTTCTAAAGCTCCACGTCTCATTCGCCTTATGATTAGATACTCAAAACAATATTTTTGCAATTATGTGTCACATATTTTTCTGAGATTGGATGTTATCATAGAAACCACTCTCCAATAAATATTTTTCAAATCCCTGATTAGTTTATGTACATTTACAAACCACCCTTTGATGAACATTTTCAAACCTCTGATTAGTTTAAAAATAATTAGTATCCACTCTATAAAATATTAACCAGAGTATCTGTTGGATGATTTTCCCTTTCAGTTTGGGCGTTCAGTTACTTCTAAATTATGATACTTTTAACACTTACTGTGTTATAATTCTATTCTGTTTGCTTGTTTAAGCCTCTGACTCTTCCTCAATGTCAGGGCCAAATGGAAGACAGAAGTTGTACCTACTGGTCTTCACAGCATGGGCACCTCTGGTAGAGTTTATACATAATAGGCTGTCACCAAATACCTGTTGAGTTAATGAATGACTTTACTGTCCTGTCCAGCTCTGCACAATACAAAAAATGCCTGTATGTCTCCTGTGGCTCATTGTAGCTCCCTTTTCTCCTCTGGATGCCTTTCCAGCTACCATGAGCCCCTCCTCAGCAGCACTTCCTTTGGATTATTCCAGGGACATTACTTACCTTTCACCCCAGCTTATTGACAGTCTCCACTCCCCACTTATTTTCCCAAGGCTACAACATCATGTACCCCTACATATATAAATCTCCTTTCTGTCCAGAAATGACACTGAAAACATTGGAAAGGTATAGCAGTCATAATTAAACCTGAAAAAGAGAATGGGGGAGCAGCCATTTCTGAATTAGAGCTCTCATTACAGCTGTGGAAATTATTTTGATAGGATGGAGAAAATGTAAATGAGGAGTGGAAGTCAAAACTTAGGCGGCCACAGAAGAGGAAAAGGCCAAAAAGCAGCCAAATGGCAGGACAAAAATCTGAAAAAAGATTTGGGACTTGTAGAATTAGATCAGAGTAGAAAATGGAGGTGAGGTATGAGGCTAATAAACAGAGGACTCATTGAAAACTTGCCAAAGAACTGTAACGCCCCCCCACTCCCATCCGCACAGAACAGCAAAGAGGGAAAAAAAAATGATGCACAGGGAGAGGTTGAAAACAGAGTGTAAGGTCTTAGAGATGATCTGATACCTCTCCCTCACTGTTATGGATGGCTTTCTGGAAGTGAACTCACTCGGCAAGTCGGGCAAGTCGGGCAAGTCAGCGTCAGAGCTGGGACGAGTGTAGAACTCCCACCTCAACTCTGTATGCTTTCCACCGCACCACGGGGCTTCCAGTTCAAGGGGCCACCCAGTCCTCAAACCCTGACACTTTTCTAAAGAATGATGAAAAGAATGATTTTGACAGTCTCCTTGCTACAGGAACAATTCATGTGAGATGAAAAGGATGTTATTTTCTACTTTCCTGCAGAGCTTTTTAAATAGTCATGGCCCACAAAACCATTTTCAAAAGGTCCTTCTAGAACTTTAAAGATGGAAAAATAGTGCTACTTACCGGTTTAAGTACTGCTTTTAAATAAACGTATCAGTTTTCTAGACAGTGGCATGATATGCTGGAAAGTATACTGGATGGGTTATTTGGGACAAAGTGATAACTTCCCTGAGTTGCAATTCCTCACATAAACTGAGAAGCATGTCACCTACCTGAGAGAGAGCATAACTGAGGGCTGATAGTGAAAACCCACATAAAATATTTAAAGATGTCCTTAATACATGTTAGTTTTTCTCCTTCTAAATGAATGTCTATTACATTAGTACTATTATAGTACTTGGGGGCTCCTAGTGAGCTTATTTGACAGATTAAGACACGCTTTATTAGATTATTTTTCTTTTTTTCTTAAAGGGGCCATGGATCTTTATCTAATTTTGTTAGACTGAGATTTAGGACAGAAACAACAAATGTTGTCTTAAAAAATATTTTACATTTTTTTAATATATATAGGAATATATAGAAAAATTCCCCAAGAAGTAAAGTGACTTATCTAATGTCACACAATCAATTAGGGGCAGAGTTAGAGCTTGAATCCAATCTTTTAAGTTGAAGAGCAGAGCTCGACATTGCCTTAGTTAAATAAACTGTGTTTCAGTTTCTTTACCATTAATACCAACAAATGAACAAAAAATTAACTTTGGCTACACCCAAAGTTCTTCCCAGTATGAAAATTCTAGGATTTGGACAGGAGAAAAGGGACAGACATTTTTTTTTTTGGGGGGGGGTCACCTATCAAGTAGTAGATACTATGCTAGATGATTTGGCAGATAATTTTACTACTGTATGTGACTGCTGATCCTATTGTTAAGACTCATATAGATATGTAACCATACATTATACCGTATTTTCTACGGGAAACTTGGGTGTTTTTAAACTCACCTAGATCACACCAGTAAAATGATAATCAGGAAGGCAATATGACAACAAAAAAAATGCTAATAGCATAATATAAGTGAAAAACTAGTACATAAAATTGCATATTTTCTATAATTACAACATTAGGTGCTAGTCTAAGAGTTCCTTTGGTGCCAAAGTAAGTCTTCGTCCTCATCTTTGTGTGCCTGTGCCAGTCCAGAAGCATTTGTTGAATTCAATCACATTAAGGTTAAAAAAAAAAAATGAAACCAAAAAAGAAAAAAACAAACAAAACAAAACAAACACCATGAAGCTGTCTATACCTAAGAAAAGTCTGAACTAATACCCCAAAATGGTAGTGGCTGCTGCTGGGTTATCATAATAGATTATGAATGAATTTTTCATCTGATTTTAGCTTTTCACTAAATCAGAGGTATAAGAGAAGTCTGCCCTCAATTGCTGACTCTTAGTTCAACCATTAAAGTGTTTAAAAGACTAAGGTATGATGTTATCGACTCCATATTTCCTTATAGCTAGTTTTTCTTAACTTCCCAAACTGTAGAGAACATTTAGTCAGAAGAAGCATGGCAAATCTATGCTTTGCTAACAGGCTTTTCTCTCCTATCTGGCATTATTGTGCATCAACCTCTAATTCTTTTTTCAAGAATTGTTAGTGTCAATCAGGAAAAGATATAGTCAGCTGAGAAAAATATTATCCTTTAAAAATGGAATGAAGCATTCATTAAAATGGTCACAGTGACAGATAATGCATATTTTAACATTTCTTCACGATTTATTTTTAGGTTTGAAAAAAAAAATCAAATGTAAGAAATCAACCATACAATAAAAGAGAGGGACAAGAAATGTGAACACAAAGCAGAGCTCTAGCCTCGCTTACAATCTCATGTCTACTTCCTTTAGATATATTCAGAAAATACATATCAATTATGCATTAAAAACAAACAAGAAAACGCTTTTGTTGCATGGAAACCCTCCTTACACTGTTAAGAAAAACTATCCACAACTTGGAAATAAGGCAAAAAGGATGACTGTGGTCCTTTCAATGTCATACTGGAGCACTAACAGGCCTGACAAAAGTTACTTCATGTTGTAGGGCCGAGTTTCTCAGCTGGGACACCAATGAGATTTGGACCTGGGCGATCCTTTCTGGAGGGTGTGACAGGAGGCAGGGAGGGCTGTCCCATTTATTGTAGGGTATTTAGCAGCTTCCCTGGACTCTGTCTACTACATGCCAGTAGCATCCTACAGATGGTCAAGAACAGAAATGTCTCCAGAGTTTGACAAATATCTCCCAGGGGACAAAATACCCTGGATTCCCAAGAAATACTGCTCTTGGGAAATATACCATTGTTTGATTTACTATTAAATATTGATAAGTGCCCAGAGTTCATCAAATTATTTAACATTTTTTTTTGTCTGGTACAGATACAAATGACTTCTCTCTGGTAGAAAAGATATACTCAAAGTTTGCGATTTTATTGCTCTGTTAAACATTAATCAGTATTTTCTATAACTTAGCAAACTTATTTCATTACACCTTCCCCAACTAACTATATGAGTATACACGTAATCTCTCTTCCTTAAAGACTCTAAACCAATGGTTCTCAAACTGTGGGTTGTGACCCCTTTAGGGGTCGAACCACCCTTTCACAGGGGTTGCCTAAGACGATCGGAAAACAAAAAGATATTTACATTATGATTCATAACTAGCAAAATTATAGTTATAGAGTAGCAACGAAAATAATTTTATGGTTGGAGGTCACCACAACATGAGGAACTGTATTAAGGGGTCACGGAATTAGGAAGGTTGAGAACCGATGCTCTAAACCTTGAGGGTTCTCTAATGAGTTAAATGAACTATAATATATTCTTACTTGATATTTGTTTGAGAGCCATGTTAAGAATTTTTAAGCTATACTTTGACAGCCCTTTCCACCTTTAAAGAAATATGCATGTCATCTTTCTCCTAATAAACCGTTTTCATAAGCCACAGAGTAATCTACGGACTCCTGACTGTTCCACCATCAACCAAAAAAGTTTTTTCACTTAATGAATGGTGAGAATTGTATGTTTATACGTGAAGAGATAAGCTATCTAAATTCCATTTAATTGACATTAAGAAATAAGATTATTTAACTGTACAATTACTTTTCCTGTAAAGAACAACAACAAAAACAACAACCAGTAGATCAAAAAAAAGCTTTGTTTCAGTTAGGAAAACAAATCAGAAAGCTTACCCAGTTATCATATGCAATAAAACCTTGGATTGTGAGTAAGTTGTTTTGTGAGTGTTCTGCAAGACGAGTAAATATTTCCAATACATTTTAATGTGGTAAACGAACGATGTCTTGCAATACAGTAGTTTGTTTCCAGAACGAATTATGCTCACAATCCAAGGTATCACTGTAATTTGAAAAAGTAACCACCAAGAACCACACCAGCAACCAACACAGACACACAATAATTCAGGCACACATGTACTCAGTGCAGAACTAAGGGTCCTTGGCTAATTCCTTCCTCAGGCAGTCACGAAACAGCTATGGGGAGGCTGGGAAGAGGTATTAGATTTAGCAGGAAGACCTTGTAAATCCCACAGTTAGAAAGCTGGACATGTTAGAAAAGCTTTCCCTTTATAGTAATGTGAGACTATTGCAACACTCACCAATCTCCTTTATAAGGAAGTGAACGTGCCCTGATTTAGGCAAAGTGTTTGGCTGGAAATTTATACCACAGTTTAGCTTTTCATGTTTAGGTATTTATTTCCCAGTTACCTTTTACTTATGATAAATGATATTGGTTTTTCATTTTCCTTCAATTTAGATTTAAAATAACTGGAATTTATAAATGAGAGTACCAGTGGGAGAAGAATATGGTAAAAAGTTATGAATGTGCTAAGTGAGCAACTAAAGTTTGCGGAATGCTCCGCTAAACAGAACTGATATTTAACATGAAATTTGGTTTATAATTGCTTGATCTCAAGTTTTCTTTTATATCAACTGTTAAGAACGATCTCCTCCAGGAGGCAGTCTTAAAGACACACTAGTGAGGCAAGACCAATAGATTGATGGTCAGGAGAACCTTTATCAACTTGTGGACATGTCATTAGCTGGCTGTGGGATCTTGAATGGGTAAGTCCACTGAACTATAATATCATAATGTCTAAAATTTAGAAAAAAAATGATTTTTAAGGATCCTTTAGGCTTTGAAGTGTGGAGATTGGCTATGGTCATTCTGCTCTCACCATCTTTCACATGCCTATTTTTGCATAATAGAGTTTAGCTCTGATTGATTTTAATAAATTTCATTCTTGCTAGTTCTGTTTTTCTAGCAAGGCTATAAGATTGTTGAGGAGAGGAATCACATTAAATCCTTTTTTAAGGAGTAGTTGATGCAATGCTGGACAATGACTAACAGTCAATTACAGCATGGCCATTGCTTAATAATTGACCAGCTATTAGCTTTTAGCAGAAATCTGATGAGTGTTTTTAATTAAAAATAAAGTGGAATCCATAAAAATAATTTAAAACTTGAAAAACTGTTTTAGCTTACTCTTGCAGACAGTTTATTGTAGGACATAGTGATGAATTAAATATATATAATGTCCTAAAATATATAAACTTAAGCTACTAATCAAAACTTATCAAAGTCATAAGGGAACCTAAAAAGATGCATTTGGTGAATTTTTAACCTAGAAGAAATTATCTAAATGACTAATGTACTTTAGAATGGTGCGGTTGAATGCAGTATCCACTAACCACATGTGGCAATATAAATTTAATTTCATTTAAAAATTTGGTTCCACAGTTGCACTAGCCATATTTCAAGTGTCCTGGCTATTGGCTACCATATTAAACTTCCATCATTGCAAGACAACCTACCAGACAGCACTTCTTTGGATCATCCAAGAAAAGTTCTCTAATTGAGATAACAGTTCAAAGGAAACTGAGTTTCTCTAATCATTTCCCAACATAGGAAAGGCCTGGGCAAATAATTTGCTTTAAATCTCAGAGCCCAACAAAATGGGGATGTGTCCTTTATTAATTTTGCATATTTACAAATTAAACTATCCTAAGTGGAACAAAGGAATACCATTTATAAATAGAAAATGTATTAAAAGTGTGAAAGTCAATGAAGAAAATACAGAATAAGTATTCATTAGAAACAACTTTCATATTCTCTAAGTCAGTCTACCAAAATGCATGGCCAGGCAAGTAATATGTACTTGGTAGAACTTATCTTTCTAGTTTGGTTTGCCTGTCTGTCTGTTTGTTTGTTTGTTTATTGTGCCAAAAATCCAGGACTTTAGAATTCTGGTTGAGAGAATAATAAGCAATTTTTAAATGGTTCCTCTGGCCTAGGAGATGGCAACCCATATCAATACGACCAAGCTCACCCTATCCTCCCAGAAAAATTAAAGCATATAGGACAAGAAAAAATTAACAAATACCAGCTCAACAAATATAGCCTATAAATGAATTATCAGCAAAGATACAATGCATGTGACTAAGTATTTAACGATGTATATTTTATTTACCTCAGTTTCTATACTTCTCTTCATTCTACCAGATGGGTTATTTGAAATAATTCCAGTCTCTTGCACAGAAAACTCAGATTCTGGCATTGCTAACTAAAGATTTTTGGCCCTATAGGCAAGCAGCTGTGAGTGGGGATGGATGTGTGAAAGAAAATGTGGTTAGAAAAAGGGTGGGTAGACACCAAAGCATAAATGAGAGAAATCTGTACTGCTGTCCTTGCATCTTTGTCCAATTTTGTTAGCTATCAAGGAGCTAGACCAGGACCAGGAACATGGTCAAGCTAACCATCACAGCTGGGGTGGGGTATGTCCTTGAGGAAATAGCATCTATCATCTATCTATCTATCTATCTATCTATCTATCTATCTATCTATCTATCTATATGTACAATGTTTTAACAATCATTAACAGACTCATTAAATCATTATCTGTCAACATGGTCGCTGTCATTTGGTAAGTTCTGAAACATTTCATTGGTCTAGAAATGTAAAATGTCCATGAATTTTATCTGTTTCTTATTTGTTTCTGCCTGTAATAAAACAAGGTTTCCCTGAAGTTTTCATTCTCTGGAAGGCCTACTATAAACAAACACATACTCTCAAAACCGTAGGTATTCTCGCAGCCTCTGAAACCAAGTATGGGTCGCCTTCCTGTTCTGCACCAGGTCTCACCCACGCTTGATTTCATGGGCCAGGAGAGCACATCTGGCAGATGTTACAGAGGTCTGAAGTCAGGAGAATCAGTAGAAGAAGGTAAAAGAATAAAGCAAGAGAAGACACAGTAAAATCATTGGATAAATAACGTTTTACGAAAGAGCTGGTAAAAATGGCTCAAAGGAAAACATTTCTGGTACAATTTCCCATTCAGGTTATCCGTACTGTCTCCAAGGTAATTTGTAGTGACAGGTAAATATCCAACCACTCTTGAAATGCATTTTATATGTATTTCTTTACTGCCTATTTTCTATCATTTGGGAAATACAACTACACAGTCTTATCCAGTGTACTTTACACCAATCATTCTAGGCTTAAATGTTTTATCTTTCTCTCTATTATCAAGTTGTATTTACAAAGCATCCACTTCTATATAGTCCTTTTAATGCTGGCTTACACTTGTGAGCTACCAAGAAAAACACAATCTAAGATATATTGCTAATACAAAATTTCTTCATAATACCTAAAGCTTCATATGACAGATTTGTAAATCTTTCCAAAAAAGCATACTATATGATTTTAAGAAATTCTAAAGATGAGTAATTTCCATTAACTTAGAACGTTACAAATGTATATCATAACTTTTCAATATTAAAAAGAAAACAGAAACTAAGTAACAAAGAAAAACCACATCAACATGACATTTCTAAATTAGTAAAATGCAATTATGGTTCACATAATATTACTGAATACAAATAAAAGTGTCATAGCACAGTAGACTTGAAAGATACTTTAGAAATAAGTCCCTAGTCTAATCCAAAACATTTAGAGGTGGCAAAGCATTATCGGCCTTCATTTTAATCTGAGTTTGGAAATGGGACATTAGAGGTTGCTGAAATCAATAACCTGAGTTAATCCAACATGTCCAAGTTCCATGCTTCTCCAAAGAGAATAAGCTAAGGACATTTCGCACCTGATCCTGACAGGGGCCCAGAAACCTCCTTGCTCCATTCCCTTCCTGCTTCTATTCAGTTCCATTTCTATTTGACGCCCTACTCAGCTTCATCTCATTGTCATCTACCCTTGCACCAACTGTTGAACCCGTCTGGTCTGGGTCCACCCGCCTGCACTATAACCACCATGACCACTTCTCCATCCCACACACTGGAGCTCTGACCCTGGTATAGATACTATGTCTCTCAAATATGCCAGCCTTCAGAGAAAGCATCTTTGTTAACACTTTCTAGCCCTTCACAAGATCATTGGACTTTATTTCTCCAAGTACTATGGTTTAATTCTCAAGTGGCATTTTACCAACATTAACTTCTTTGTAGAAAATTTCATGTCAAGGTCTCATTTCTTTAAAGGGCAAAGGCCACATAATAGGGATATTCCATGGGACCATCACTAATACATAACATGGGATGTGGGGTAGAAGACTGGAACTAGTGATACATGAAAAGGGATTTACCAAGTAGACAATTGAATTAGAAACGGCCTTCTAAAAAGAGGGAGAAAGGTGTGCAAAGGCAAGAGATATGAAAGGAACTCCTGGAAATTCATCATCACCATAAAACAAGGAAGAGGGAGAGCTTGGAGGCAGATGCAGAAAACTGATAAAAGACTAGCTTTCAAGGGCTGTGAATTTAATGGCAGAGAATTTGGATGTTTTACTAGTAAGTGGTGAGTTAATACTCTAATTAATACTAGAGGCTAGTTTAAAAAGCTGTTGCAATGTTCAGGTTAAAAATGAGGAGGACCTGAATTTTGACTTATGGCAGGGAATGTGAAACAAAGAAACAACCATTAATAGAGCTTGAAAACTAGATGTTGGGGTGGAGAGAGAATGCAAAATGACACTTGGGTTTCCACCTTACCTGAACATGGGGGTTGTGATGCAATTTATTAACAGCAAGAAGGAAAACATTAAAGATTAAAGAGATTTGAAGAAAGAGGATAATGAGCTTGATTTAAAATATGGTAAATTTGAAATAACAGAGCTGATAATCTTGTCTTAAAACCAAAAGAATAGTCATGACAACCCAAGGCCAGCATACAGAGACAGAATAATAACAGGAGGACAGAAAAACAGGTACCCTAAATTTAAGGAGAAAGTAAAGAAAGAAAAAATCAAGAAAACAACATGCCAACTTTTGCATAGGCCATAGGAGGTAATTTTATCATACTAGAAATATTTGAACACTGACAGTTTTTTGTATTATCAAATCTCAGTTTTTGACTACATTTGAGATTCACATAGAAGATATTTACATTTTTGTTACTTTGAAAGCGAACTTCAGCTTGTTTATACCAAGAGCACAATCATTTCCACCATTTCGTAAGTGAAATAAATGCTGCAATATAGTTTTATATTGATTTCCACATAGTATAATTACTTTGAGGACCTCTAGTAATCATTTACTTTACACTAAGGCATAGTGTAAAAATTGCTTTTCCCATATTCACTCGATGAGATTCTTCCATGAAATCAATCAGGGAAATAAAATAATTTTTTAAAGCTCATTTATGCATTCACATCACAAAAAAAAAGGTTCTCCCTTGTTCTTATTTATTAATCATCTTCACTTCAGGATATAAGTCCAAATGATTATTTGTCCATAATCAGAACTGGGTTTCAGTATAATTCTCCATAAATATAACACCTGAGCAGGTACCCTACCTTGCCGGAGGTTCCATCTTCCTCACCTCATTGCTATTTACTGTACTGCATTGTTTACATGAAGCTCAGTCTCATCACTTTGCCTCCAAGAAAAGTTTGATGCAACCTTTTAAAAGAACAGGTGGCCACCATACAGAAAAACAGAGCTTTAAAATAAGCCCCCCTGCCTCATACATGAAAGACACCACAGGGAGCTGCCAGTATGTGAAAAGTAATCAGTCACATAATCTTTATTAAATACAGCACACACCTCAAAGGACTGGGAATCCTTACACACAAAAAAAAGGCCTTTTGCTGCAGATTATTTTAGATTTAACTTCAGGATCAAAGGGGTAATTTTATTTTATTTTTAATCCTTAGGCCTAACATAGTATTTTCCTTAGATGGAATTTTTCATCTCGATGCTGATTTTTCTATCCTAGAGATTTGGGTTGAAACAAACAGTTTAACAAGCAGAGATGGCTTCATTGCACCATTTTTTTCTGGATCCTCTGGAATAAATCAACCTTTATAACTCTAACTGCAAAGATTTCATGTCATCTTAAATCTTTGAATGCCTGAATGTATTCTTTACTCCACCAGTAATTACTTTTTAAGAGAAAAAAAAGAAATGTTACCTACTCGGTGGTTTCACCCAGTTGAGATATTAATCTTTCAATTCATGTACAGTATTAGATTACTCTCTTCACTCACAATCAAACCTTGATTTGGGATGACAGCATTGCACCATCAAGACACTGTTTTTAATCAGCCACTTTTGAAGGTCAACAAATGAATAATCCAATTATTTCAGTCTTTTGTTGAGTAGCTCACATACAAACACTTATTCTGTTCCCTTTAGAAAACATTAGTGAGAAAGGAGGTTTGCTAGTAACAAGTAAAATTGCAGTGGTATCAACATACAAGCTATGTTTCTATCCATGCCAGGTTATTCTAGAGTCTTGTAAATTCCCCAACTACAGTGGGTACCAGTTCTCTCCTATATAAAACAATGCAACTGGACAAATGGTTTCCATACCATTTGAAGATATGTTTTTCCATTTCCTAGAAGCAATATATTTAAGAATGATTACAAGAAAGTAGCATAGTTCCTTCCTTTTTAAAAATCCTCACCAATTTTTAAACAATATTCTTTCAACTCTAGCTATACTTGAGTTAAGAATAATCTCATTCGGGAAAGAGAGTACAATTTATAAATCTCTAGCTATGAATTTTGGTTTTTTTTATACAGAGAACATAAAAATGCATTGCTTATATGAAAATCCTATTACCATTATTTTATTACTTAGCCATTCCACTATCACAATTTTGATTACTTAGGTTAGCTCAAAATAGTGTGTTGACATTGATGCTACTTTGCCCTCTAGAAATGTATTCAAAATTAGGAGCCCCATCAGAAAATTCGGACACTTTCTCTCCCATCCAATCAAACAGGAAGGTTAATAATTTTTCTACCTTGAGGCACTGCCAATTTATCAGCTCTGGCTAGAGTCCCCTGTCCAAATCCAACCTTTCTATACTATATCCCCAGACCTCATTATTTCAACACTCGCCTCCAAATCTCTAACCCTTAAAGCAGTGAGTGGTGCTAAATCCTGGCTGCACATTAAACTCTCCTGGGAAGCTTTTACAAAATATGGATATCTAGAAATTCTGATGTAATTGGGTTGGGATAGGACTTGAGCATCAACATTTTTATAAGCTCCCCAGGTGATCTAAGGTACAGCCAGGTTGAGAACCACTGCCCTAAAGCAATTTCCTAGTAGTCCCAGCATCCATTTTCACTGCCTATTTCCCTACTGTAGATCTAGCCACTTTCCCTTCACAGTAGCACATAGAACCAGAGATCAAAGCACTGCGGATTCCAGTACATGCCTATCAAATAATTTCAACAACCTCACAGCATTTTCTATATACATATAGAGTAGTATTTCTATACTTTCTATACTCAAATACATATTTAAAAGAAAGTGGTGGAAAAAAATGAAACAAACAAGCAACAGCAAGAAGAAACAAATGTCCATTATATTTGCCCTCAAGTACTCAAATTAATTTGCTTTTTCCAACCAAGTTTCCACAATCCTTCCCCCAGGCCTACTATAATATTTCCCACAATTAGTCATCATTGGTTAAAAACAAACAAACAGACCAAGACTCACCTTGTTGGGGCAAAGATCAGAAGTAGAGATCCTGTGCTGTAGAGATATGTAGTAGATGATTGCACATTATCCCCTACTGAACTTACTACGCTATATTCACATCCTCTGAAAGGTGACTTTTCACTCTGCCCATTGAGAAGTGACCTCTATTTCCCCACCACTTGAAAATGGCTGGCCATGAATTTGCTTTTACCAAGAGAATGTGATGGAAGTACCACTGCGTGACTTCTCAGGCTAAGCCTTAAGAAAACTGCAGTTCTGTTTTTACCCTCTTGGAATGTTTCCACTGCCATTGGAAGAAACCTAGTCTAACCTATTAGAAAATAAGAGGTAATATGGAGGAGAACCAGGGCGCCACAGCTAACACCCAGTATCAACTGTCAGGCATGTGAGTGAGATCTTTTTGGACAACTCAGCCTCAGCTGGGTTAGTAAATTTCTATACCTGTACAAGCGAGCTCAGGCAGGATCGTGGGCAGGCCTGGGCAAACAACCCACCAACTGAGTATGGTCCAAACTGTAGAATCGTAAGCAAATAAAACTTTGCAGTTTTAAGCAGGTAAGTTTTGGGGCAGTTTGTTACATACTGAGAGATAACAGGTTCAGACATTTATGTAACATTGAAAAGAATTTGTGATTACTGTGTTGCCTTCATATATGTGTATTATGTGTAATTTGTAACAAATTTTTGAAGTTGCATCTTCATAAACTATTTTGCAGTTCAACTTCTCCCTATGAAATTTCATAAAAATCATATGTTTGCTTCTCATTTTCTTCAATGATTACTTGTAGGGGAAAAAAAAACTGTCATAGTCATCTCTAAAAAAGTCAGGAAACAAATTAGCCTGAAGTTCCTCTATAATTACTAAGTTATATAATTCACTTCATTTCTCCCTAGGGAACAAGGTATAAAAAGAAAAATTCTACGAGGGATTAAAACAAAATTATTCTGCTGCTGAACCTAAGAATATTTCCAAGCTTGGCTACGTCTGATAACTTTTACAAACCATTTCACTAAATATTCCACCTAATGGAAAACCTCCTCAGAAACCTTTCAGCACAAATAGTGGTACCTGGGACATTTTGCAAATATTCCATTAAAATCTTCAACATGAATCAAGGTTATGGCTAAAGGGAAATGTGGCTATCTTCACCTGTTTTTGGTGGTGTGTTGTTTTGCAGTGGTTTGTGGGGTAACGAGCTGTATTAGTTTCCTATTGCTGCTGTAACAAACCACACTTAAACAACACAATCTTTTTCTCCTATAGTTCTGGAAAACAGAAGCCTGAAATTAATTTTATTGAGCTAAAGTCAAGGCATTGTAAGGGTCACGCTCCCTCTGGAACTTACAAGAGAATTATTTTCCTCACCCTTTCCAGCTTCTAGAGCTATGCTCCTTGCATTCCTTATGTCGTCATGGCCCCTTCCCCCATCTTCAAAGCCAGCAGCAGCACAGCATCTTCAGATCTCTCTTTGCTTTCATCATCACATCGCCTCCTCCTAGAGGAGTAGACTCATCTTCTCCTACTCCTGCCTTGTAACAATACTTGTGAATACATCATTAGGTTCACATGGGTAATCCAGGATAATCTTCCCATCTCCAGATCATTAATTCAATTACATTTGCAAAGTCCTTTTGGCTGCCTAAGGTGACATATTCAAGGAGTCAGAGGACTAGGATGTGGGCTTAAGGGACATTGCTTAATTTATCACACTGCTTGTGGTTCTGTGCTGTTTGCTACTGAGGAAACAATCCTTCAGGCAACCTCTGTGTTGAACTATCTTAGTGGAAGAAAAGTAATGAAAACCCTTAGTTTATTCACCCTATACAGGACTAACTAAACTTCCTGCTTAAACCAAGTGACAATTACATCATCAATTAAGCTTAGGTAAAGCCAAAATCTATGGGTTAAAAAGAATAGCAAAATTGGTCATTGCGGTGAAGCAATGAACATTTCCCCAGCAATTTATTCTATTTAAGAATATGATTGTCATCATTTGTTTGCCAAGTTCAATAAAAACTTCATCTGGCATGGTTACTTTAGGAAATGCTGGGTAAATATTGCTTTTTGTTTCAATTTGAACACAAACACAATTCAGTGGCTTCCTACTTAAGTTTAACTATCATTTTTTAATGTATTCTTACCTAACACAAATTCATTTTATTAGCACCATAAAAACAAACTCACACCATAATTTTTCCACTGACAATGTTGCCTACTTGAAGGCATCGTAAACTTATAAGCACAGATTTATAATTCATACATTATTTAAAAAGAAGAGCTCCTTAATACATTTTATCTGCAAAACGAAGTAATATATTTCAATTGAAAATTATGTTAGTAGAGAGAACAATTCAATCATGTATGCAGAAGTATTCCGACCATATAACTGGATTATAATATTTACATGTATGAAATCTCATTGACTCAGAAAATAAATAATAAACTACTTCTAATCTCTGCTAAAGGGAATTTCATAAGGTAAATCAGATAAAAAAAACAAAGCATTAAATGCAAATACTTGTGCGAATGCAAGGGAGTCAGATGTGCTTTAAAACCTCTTATTATAGAATAGATAAGATAAACTTAAGAAAGTAACCTAAAGTACAGCATTGAAAAGCAATAGTGTGCAAATTAACTGTTTGCATTTTATGGTAGCTCTTTGACTGCTATTCTTTAGGTTATAACAATAAATGATAAATGGTTTTAGTTGTTTTAAGAATATGAAATTTGGGAACGTTAATATCCAAACTCAAAATACTATTAACCAAAGGTCAGAACTCATAAGTAAATTAATAGCATGTACTACACAATACATTTAGCATGTATAAAAAGCAAATATTGAGCAATTTCCTGTTACTAGTGAGAGAAAAAAAAAACTTATAATCCTTAACCCATTCCCTCCCCAAACCTCCCTTGAAAATGAAAAATCCTTAAAATTAAAATAAATGAAATCAAGTTTCAGTACAGAAGTGCAGAGAGAACAGAAGATGGGATCAGCAGACAAGAGTAAGTGGATGGAAGTGTGGTTACTGAGTTAGCCAAACAGAAACCTCACTGCCTGGGGAGGATGGATGGAAACCAAGTTCAGATGCACAACCCCTGCTAGGCTTAGGAATTAGTTACCAGAGACCCAGGGAGTCCAGGGCACAGGAGGAGACTAAAAACAGGATTGTTTTTACATCTGTATAAGGGGACTCATTCTCTCAGAATCCATGGTTGGTTCCCTCATGTAGATAATTAATTACCCTTTCCTCCCTTCATAGATGACAGAAAGTGTACTTCTTGAAAAGGCTCATGGACCCCAGCTGGTGGTGGGGGTGAAGCACTGCACTAAAAACAGGGGTTAAATACACTTGTCCATATTGAATGAGAATGGAGGGTTCCTTTCTGGGGAAACTAAGTAGCACAAGTAAAAAAATACCTAGAATTTCTGACTGACATTTGGATGGCCTCCAAGAAACAGCTAATCTTTGTCCCTGTCTATGTGCCCAAGGGTGGCTCCTTTCACACATACTGATCACACTGATTATCATCAACCTTTTTGGTGCTGTTTGGTACTGAGGTAAGGACCAAAAATGGCAACAACAAAAAATCCTCGAGGAAACACAAGCAAGAATAAGGAAACTGTGTGTGTGTGTGTGTGTGTGTGTGTGTGTGTGTGCGCGCGTGAGGTCTTCAGATATAAAAGATATTCTACATATTGTACCTATGTAATTTTATCAGAAAATTATAGCACTTAAAAAACAGGAAAAACTCTTAGAAATTAAAATGATGATTGTCAAAAAAATCCAAAAACCCAATAAAGAAGGTTGAAGAAAACTCTCAGAGAGTATAAAAATAACACAAATGAATGGAAAAGAGACCAAAACCTTACGTGTAGTAGAGAATCAGTCCAGGAGAAAAATATCTAATTAATGAGGGGAGGGGTCCAGAAAGAGAAAAGAGAGAAAACAGAGGGTCAGACATGATCCAGAAAAAATAAAGAATACAATTTTTGAGTATTGAACGCATGCATTTATATATTAAAAGAGCCAGCAAAATGCAGAACACAAATGAATAAGAACAGGCCCACATCAAGACATGATATTGTGAAATTTCAGAACACCAAATAGAAAGAAAAATTGGAAAATCTCATAAAAATAATCAGTCAGATACAATAGACTGCAAATATGGAAGCTAACACACTTCTCAAACTGCAAGCTAGTAAAGAACAGAATGGGAAATTGCCCTCAAAATTCTAAGGGGTATTTGTCCCCAACCTAGAATTCTATAAAAAGCTATATGATCTTTTTTTCCCCTATTTTTTTGCCTCTGATTTTTATTTTTTTAATTTATTTATTTTTTATTATTATTAGTTTCAGGTGTACAAAACAATGCAATAGTTATCCTTTCACCCCTCACAGTGATAACCCCCTCCCCCATCCACTGCCCTCCCACCCCCAATATCATACATATCTATTACAATTCCATTGACTCCATTCCCACACTATACTCCACATCCCATGACTATATATGTATTAAATTATAGTTGACATATAATATTATTCAATGGCAGCTTCAGATGTACAGTGCAAAAAAAAACTATATGATCAATCACATACACATATAGGAGTATAAGAAACACTTATACTCGGACAGAGGAGAAAATGTATATAACAAGAGGTAGAGATAGAAAGTGAGAGGGCTCAATCCTCATTTTCTATAGTAGAAAGACAGAGCATAACTGGAATAGAAATATCATAAAACAATACAATCTTATTACTTAGAAATATAGAAATACATACAAGAAGAAGTGCTATGGAAGAGCTGAAATTAGGTCCTGTCTAGGGAACAGAGACTGAAGAATGGGAACAGCGGGTCAGTAGAGAGCCTTTTTTAAAAAAAATAATAAGCCTTGTATTATTTTTTTACTTTTAAAAATATGAACATGTATAATTTTCATAAAAAACAAATTTGTATTTACTGAAAGCAAATAGTTCTATAGTTCACTAATGGCCAGCTCTTTTTAATGTCTGTGTTCAAGGGAGTAATCCAAACATGTTTTGACATTGCATACCAAATGTCACTCGATTTATTTGATTTCTAACATTTCTAAGTCTGCAATGGCAATTTGCAGTGGCTTCAAGATGGCTCTAAGATCATTCCAAAGCTTTTATTGTAAATTGATCCTCTTAAACACCGTGCATAAATTTTCTCAGGCTCAAACTGACCAAATGGCAATCAGAGTGAAACACGAAGAGGATGTTAACGTTGCTTTATTGCCCAGAGCAGGAGCGAAAACGAAGCAAAATACAACCACCACTCAGACCTTTCAGAGGGAACAGATTCCTGTTGGGATGATCATATGTTGTCAAAATGTAGTAAATCAAATGAAGAAACAAATGCTTATATCTATAACGTACCAGGCAATGTGCTGGGAAAACAGAAAATGTAACAATGCATATGACACAGTAACTTCATTCAAGGAGTTTATAAACAAGGAAATTAAAACACTTGAAGCTCTCTTAACTGGCTTCAATTTATGTGATTTACTAGATTAAGCCTCACTAGCCATTTCCTCCTTTAAACATAATGATTGATGTCCACAATATGTTAAATACTCAGGCTAGTGACAATTCTTTCACCATTAGTTTCTTCACCCACCAGCTGAGTTGTATGCCTATGTAAGGGAGGAAAAAAATTCCTCTACCCTCTTAGGTTAAGTAACTCAGCCTGTGAAATAAACTGGCAAAATGAACACCTTCACAAGAGAAAAATAAACAGAATTTATTAATGCATATATCATGCACACACATGGGAGAACTTAGTGATAAGTAACCCAAATGGTGGTTAGAACTTGTTGCTTATATAGCATCTTAACAAAGAACAATAATTTTGTAGAAAAGTGACAAGAGGGAGGAAAAGAGATTTTAGTAGGGGAGGCCAATTGGAAGGTAAATATATGGGGAAAACTAATGATAGGTAAAGTCTAGTTAGTAAGGTTTGTTTGTAGACTCCTTCTCAGTGCCATCTTGTCTCCAGATAACAAGGGTTGTTATTCCTTTCCCAGTTCAGAAGACAGGGCTGGGAGGTGGCGGGGTGGGGAGGGTGGGAGTGGGTTGGGGGGGTGGCAGGGGGAAGACACACTCACAATGGAAATTTATGTTCTTAATTATATAAATTTGAGTAAATATTACAAAATCAATAAAATTTGAATGTTAAATTAAAAAGAACCAGTTGAAAGTTTTACTAAAAGTGAAAAGTTTAAAAGCGCTTTTGAATTAGGTATAGAAAAATAGTTTTTTAAAAACCTAAAAGGGTTTTTCACAGATAACTGTGCAAGCATCTTTACATTTCTGCTTCATTTCAAGAAAATGTAAGTGGATATGGAGAGAATAAAAACTGGATGTGACTTATTCTAAAAGTACAACACAAAATGTCCAAGAGAAAGCCCATACTCAAAGAAGTCCTGATTCTTTATCAAAAGGTGAGTAATTAAAAGTATATTTATTGCTGAGCTGCCAATTGGTGGCAGGATGGCTCAGCTTAAAAAAAAAAAGTGAAAAATAAAAAAAAGTATATTTACAAGGGCCGGCCAAGTGGCTCAGTTAGTTAAGAGCTCGCTCAAGAGTGAGAGCTCTGAGCAATAGCGGTTCAAGTCCCAGCCTGAGCTGAACTGCTGCTGAGCTGCCAACAAGTGGCAGGATGGCTCAGCTAAAATAAATAAATAAATAAATAAATAAATAAATAAATAAATAAATAAATGAAAGTATATTTATGTGTCTTAAGTTAAAATAAATGCTTAATGTTGTATGTATTATTGACTTTGAATTTTATACTCTAACCAACATGCCTATTAACCAGACAACTGATCAGACAACAGGTCCTGATCCTATTGAATACGAGGGCTTCCTCTTTTTGCAGAAGTCACTTGGGCCTCCAAGGGGTGTGTTTATAATAGATTTCCTAGAAGGTGATGGAAATGCTGTTCCAGTCACATTCTCTCACTTCATGTGGCCAACTGTGTTCAGCAAAATTAATCAGTAATGTGCATTTTCATAGTGGTTGGCTGCACTTAGCAAAATAAATAAACAAATAAATAGCCCAATTTTAGGGATTTCCCATACTATCTCACCATTTTAGTGATTATTTTCTACAGCACTGAGCTAACTATTAACATAGCAAAAAGTCATATCTATTTTAAAAATTGATGCAGATCCTCAAGGAAAGGAACATGAAATAGAATAGAATATTAGAACATCAGGTTAGAAAACGACTTAGATGTTGAATGACCTATCCAATCGTTAAGGATAGAGCTATACCTGCCCCTGAAGAGGAAAGAGTAAATACAGTTCTAAGTGCCCATGGCAGCAGTAATTAATTTCTGATGGCAATTGAAAATGTGTCATCTCAAAACATTACCTATTAGGTCAAAGGCTCGCATTTTAGCTATAATAAGGACATGTTTCTGAATATGGTTTTACCAGCATCATCAGTCATTCTCTCGTCTGGGAGATCCAGTCTTCTCCCATCACCCACCTTATGGTTCCAGATTTTGCTCTCTACTTTTTTCCCTTAGCAGTTGACTAATGGAGCAAATGTAAACTCTTGCAATTCCCCCATGTAGGGTGATATGAAATAGTATTTTCTAGAAATTCTTAAGGTTGAGATGAGGAGTTATATAAAATATGAGTTCTTTTCAATACTGTAAATTGTAAATTCTGTGTACTGGGTTAGAATATAGAAGATGCAATTTTATTTTTTTCAAAGGAGATAATTTTTTTTTTTTTTTTTTTTTT
>NW_017731433.1:1686637-1692992 GCF_001890085.2 Hipposideros armiger | reverse complement strand
TACCGATGGGCATTTCGGTTGTTTCCAAGTCTTAGCTATTGTGAATAGCTCATTTGCTTTATTCTTACCAAGCACAACATTCATAACTCATGTTAATACTTCCACAATTTCATAGACAGCCTGTACCTATTTTTGAAAAAAACACCATATTTTTTGTCTCATTCAGGGTAGCCTTTGTTAACCTAATCATAATGACAACATCCAAGTTAATACCACAAAGCTTATGGTATTTAATAGCCCACATCTATACCAATTAATAGTTTTCTATCCATTAATGCAACAAGGGTACAAATTCAGTGCTATGTATTATTTTTCTCCTATTCTGTTTTTAGTTTAATGCCATCTATTGTAATGGAATTTTACCAAATCTTGTAAGGCCAAGTGAAATCACTTGTAAGAGACCTCATGAGTTTCAATGCTTCATAAGGTTCATGCTTTGCCATTACTTATGTCCTCTAACCTAGACTTTTACAATCTAAAGAAAGTGTTTCTAAGGGAACATTGAGGAAACATATAATCTTTAATAATAAAATTTTAACAAACTACACATAAGGTGGATTATAAAATATTAACTTATAAATAAATATGCCCAATTGCCAAAGGATGAAGGTTTACTCAAGGCCATGTAAGCAACTGATGAATGAAAGGAAAGGAAAAGGGAAGAAAAAATAACCACTAAATGTTTTGAAAATCACCATGGTCCACATAAAAAAATGACATAGAAACACACCAACACACATATGCTCCACCTCACATTACACATTTCTATATCCTTTTCATATTAATTAAATGTCTTTAAATTAATTTTATGATTTAGTGTGTTTGGGATGGNCGCTCAGAGCTCTTAACCAACTGAGCCACTCAGCCGGCCCTTCTAACCCTCTTAACAGTTCTCTCACCACGAAGTTGTTTGTTGGTTTCAACATTCCCCCCAAATATTCTACCTTCTACATTCTACCTTTTGATGCAGCCCCATTCCTTTCATAGAAAATCTATTACAAAGTTATTTAGAGAGAAGAATTCTGTTTGCCCATTCTTTTGAATACTACCCAAAGACTACATGTGACTTAAGAGCCAAAGTTCAGAAATTCAAATCCAGGCACTTATTTCCCAACTGCCTTCTGTCTTCCATTGTTATCCATTTACTAAAAGAAAGAATGAGACCTCAAGCCACACTCCCCGAATCTTCAGTTTTCTGCCTACATCTTTAGAAATACTAAAGATATTTTCTTAGAGTTTTCAGATATTATTAGTGATATTAACCTCACTACATAAATATGCATATTAGCAAATTCTACCTTGTAATATTACCTATTTTCTTGTGCATGTAATTATCACAAGCAATTTTTTTTTGTTCTATGTGCAGTTGCATCTATGATTCTCACTCAAAAGAGACTCTCCAATTACAAAAACCGGTTATTAGTTTTGAGAAGAAAAAGCAAGGTGTAACAAGGACAAGTTTTTGAGTCCTCGAGCATGCCACTAATAATTTAGTAGTTGGTTTTTCACCAAGAGATGTAAAAGCAAACAAATAAGTAAATCTAATGTTCTTTACCGTGCAATCAATATTGGTTACCAGGGTAAGTGATTACTAATCAAGTTGATTCTACTAACAGCAAACATTCTAAAAAACTGAAATAGATACTAGTAAAAGAATTAGTTTGTTTTTAATAAATGCTCTCTTGTTCATCAACATAACAGTTTGCATAAAAATTGTCAAAGTTTCTGTATCAAAGATTAAGTCCAAAATATTATGATCTTACCAGACATATGCATTTCATACTAGTGGAATCATATACATTTAAATGAGTAGAAAAAGTTTTGTTTTTCTTTTCTAGGAAAGATAAATGTCTTCACTTTTGTAATATTAGGACAATAATATTTTAGTGAATGTTCTCTTTAAGCTGTAATATATATATATATATATATTCATATATATCAAATTATGCAATTATTACCATTAATTTCTCTCAACATCAATCTCTCCTCATGTTTGAAAGACTATTTTCCATCTAGAATCAGCTTGCATTTAAACTTTCCATCCTGGTAAAATTCAAAATGAATTTGTTTATTGAAAGTTCGAGGTTCCGCAATTTATTCTCCAGATTTTATATAGGTTTTGTCATGATTAATTTGCTTCAGACTTTTTGTTTTGCTGATTTGGCTTCATTTTCTAATTCCTACTACTTCAGAGTGCACTCTATTCTATCCTCTGTGAATCGATCTATAGAAACACGCAACATAACAACTGCCCAGGCTTTCTACCTGCCCTTGCACAAGTTGTTGAAGCAAAACATGTTTAGGTTGGAAATTTGATGGAACAATCATCTTATATGTTTCCTTCTCTCATCCATAAAATAAGAGGAGAGGTTTCCAGCCAGAAGCACCCCTAAGTAACTATACCACATAGAGGCATAGAAAAACATCCCTTATTCTAAGGAGAGTGAGAAAATCTCTTTGATGGTGTTATCAATTACCTGTTGCGCAGGTGTGTCAGTGGCCTAGACAGCAAGAAGCACTGTGTACAATCATGGTCATAAAGAGAACCTGGAATTCTGCTGACAGTTAACTCATTAATTTATCAGTGAAGTCGTTGGCTATTTCTTATAATAGATTCCCTATATTCTTTTACCTAAACTTTTCATTCAATGAAATAAATGGAATATTACACCTGATGGTATTTCCCAATTGGAGTTGAGCATAAACCCCAAATATCACAAGACATTTCACATTTTTGAGAGTTGAAGATAGTTGTTACTACCTAAAAATGTTTCCATCTCTTTGAATTATTTATGAAAATTATTTCCTTACCTGAGAGGATATGACATTTTCAGCTTTACTGTTAAGAGCACAGAGCACAATTCAACACAACCCCTTTTATGAGGTTTTAAGAAACATGAATATGCAGATGTGACCCTGCTCTCACATAGATGTAGGTGAGGGAATCTATTTTAGATTATATGCATAACGTGCTTATGCTGGTAGCACATAGAGAAAACATATTGCATTAGTCTATTAGCATATGGACCGAGCTACTAGAAACAAGTGACACAATGTCTACTACAGAAGCAGATAGTATGGCTTAGTGTCCAAAGACAGGCTTTGTGTTCACATAGACCAGAATGAGAACTGCATTTTACCTCATGCTAGTATAGTAAATTTAGACAAGTCAGTTTTTGCATTGTGTACTGAGGATAACAATGTACATCTCACAATTTATCATGAAGGCTAAATGAGATCACTTTATTCATTCAACTTTCATCCAATTAATATGTATCATGACATATGTAGGCAGTATTATAGCCACTAGGGATACAGTAATAAATAATGACACAGGCCACAGAGGAGGTGACATTTGGGCTGAGATGATGAAGGATAAAAAGGAACCATCCAAGCGAAGACACTTTTAGGGTGAGAGACCAACAGGTGCAGGGCCCTGTTTCAGGAGGAATTTGACAGCTTGGAGTAGAAAGGAGGCCACTGGGACTGGCACACCACAGGGGTTAAGGAAGACAAGATGAGTATGGGAATATAGGCAGGGTGAATCCTATAGGACCTTATTGCTCACCTGGTTGTAGTTACTAGGGCCTATAACTTTACTGGCACACAAGAAGTCTAATACTTTTCAGGTATGAAAATTAATATTACTTTAAAAAATTAAGAGCCATTTATTTTATTCATCTCCCTCACCTTTTCTCTTTCCAGGACAAGGACAACTTGACCCTTAGCATTAATTCTACCTAAATCTGTAAGATCAATCTTAAAATTAAACAGGGAGTACGAAAAAGCTACAGAACCCAGAACATCAAGATAGGTGACACTTTGCTGGGCTACTGTCGGTGCCAGCATTCCACCTGAATGTCCAGATGGGACCAGTCCTACCTCCCAGGTGCCAGCCCCAGGAGCTGACCAGGTCAGCCATTCTGTTGCTAATAAGCTATCCCCCCACCACAAGAAACAAAGCCACGTGTGCCCAGCTGGAGAGGAGCAGGGTTGAGATGAGAAAATGTCCAAAAGATCGGACATTTTCGTATGTCCAAAAGATTGGACATTTTCGTAAAAGGTACCGAGTCATCCAAAAGAGACCATTAAAACTGAAAGCATCAGTGATGCTCTACGTTGACTAATTTAAAGTTTGTTGCCTAGTTTATGAAGGGGTTCAGAGCACACCACCAAAAATTTACTACTCTGGCATAAGGATTATTTTGAGCTGAAGGCAATTTAGAAAAAGCACACACAAGAGGAGGTCATTGCCAGCCACCCCCCTGCCACCCCAATCCTGCATCTGCCTAAAAGTAGAACATAAATAAGTAAATTCCCCTTGTGAAGGTCCCCCCCCCCCGCACCTTCCCCTATGGAGAAGGGGATAACAGCCTTATTACCAGGCATGAAATGACACCAAGAAGGAGTCTACACCAACAAACCTTGCTAACTGGCCCTTGTCTACAATCAGTTTCCCCATATGTTTACCTTCACACAATTTGCCACCCCTGGACACTCAAAGGCCTTTTCCTTTGTCTTGTCATTTCTCTTCAGATTTACTGTTCTTTTATTAAGGTGCTACATAAGGCCAGGTTCTAGCCACCACTTGGAGTTTACTCATCACTGAATTCTGTGTGTTTGCATGATGCACACATTAATAAACTCTATGTTTCTTTTTATTCGTCTGCCTTTTGCCTGTCTCATTTGCAGGGCACCAGCCAATGACTCTAAGCTGGGTAGAAGAAAAAAGTCAAGTTTTTCCTTTCCTACATCTATCTACCTTATGCTCAGTAAGATGAGTGCTCATTAGTTCTTGAAAATAAAAGCAGAAACAAAATTCTATTTATGTTTGCTAATAATTTCTTTCTAATACATACATAAAGACTTCAAGTCATTTCAAGTTGTGTGTGTTATGTAACAAATTTAAAAGATCATGTATGTGTACTTGAATAGACTTCTATGTTGAGAATCCAAAAATAAAAAGGGCAGAGCACATTAATAAGGTACAGCAAGCAGATGATTTGCATTAAGGATTTTCAATCAAAATTTAGTTTCAGCTGCTTACTTTTAACAAAAACACCTCAAAATCACTTAAATTTAAAGCAAAAAGAGCTGATAACTTAATTGTAAATGTTTCAGACACGTAAACTTATATAAAAATGGAGAAAAAGACTTCTTAAAGAATAAAATATTTATTTCAGTTGATTTCTCAAAGCAATCCAATACAACCTTTCCTCTCCCATCTATAATGTTGATATTAAAATTGTTTCATTTTCAATTTCTTTTCTTAACTTCTTTCCTCTGAAGCAATCTTTTTTTCTGGGAGAGGAAAGATAACCTAATAGATTTTTCTATCTTTAATTTCCTGCGTTCTGTGAATTTTTAATGTTAATGCTTTAAAGAATTCCTCTTATTTAAATAAGATATTTGATAAAAAGTATTCAAGATAATCTTTCCACTAAATCTTTAACAGCCAAGCTTAAAAAAAAAAAGTTATTACCATATGCTCTTTAATGCCTAAAGCAAAGATCTAGTATGGAACTGAGAATCATAATGAGGTCAATCTGAATTCCATCAATGTTATGTTCTATTAAAATCCAATCCAATCACATTCCTCATTTCAACCCAGCATGGCTTGGCTTTGAGGTATGTTCAGAAATGCACTTAAATTAGAAGAGAAACATTAACATTTTATCATATGAATACCACTAATGGCTCAGAAGATTAGCAGTAACACATTCAGGAGACTTCCTGTACTGAAAATGTACTCTTAATAATATTCCCACACACCTAACTGTTAACTGTGGGAGGTGTGGTTTCAAATAACAAAGTTCAGGGGCTCTTGTTTAAAAAAAAAAAGAAAGAAAGAATCACCATCAATGAAAACACTCTGATGAAAATTCCAGTTCCATTTGCCATTTCATCAGAAAATAATTCTTCATTTATACCATCCCCAATTAAGTAAGATAAAGTAGTGTAATTCTCAGGTGAGTAACAGATAAAACTATATAGATTATCTAAGAGTTATAAAATATGTGAATTTTGGAGGGTTTTGGTGGGTGAGTGTGAGGAGCAGTTTAGGTTTTTCTATTACCTAGTAGGAAATGGTACCAAGTCCTCATGATTCTATTATTCTTCTCTATACTTTATCTGTATAGACACAGAGCCCATAGGCTCAGAACATCCAGATATGATAATCTTTTAGTTTGACAACTGAAACAGGCTGGCCTCACCATAAATAGCTTTACAGTTAACCCTATTGCATACACCAATAGTACACCTCTGAGAACAAGGAATAAGAGATCATCCCTAATTTATGGCAGGAAGGTATTTCTTAATACTTTATTTCCTTTGAATGAATTCAATTTCTTGA
>NW_017731433.1:1671010-1678562 GCF_001890085.2 Hipposideros armiger | reverse complement strand
ATTCCTTATGTTCTTCAGAAGACTGACCTATACAACATGACAGCTTGTGTCCTGGAGACCTTCAGCTCACAGCCCATACAGTCCCTGGTGTATTTACATAATAAAATATAAAGGTAACAACGAATCAGAAGAGTCTTTCCCAAACTGTGCTCCTCGGAACACTCATTCCATAAGATGACAGTAAATGAACTGTGGGCAAAAGGTTTTATAGTAAAATATATTTGGGAAATGCTGGTTGGTAGGTCTCTTGTTTCTCACTCTGTATTAATACACACACACACACACACACACACACACAAGTCTAAGAATATCTGCAGCCAGATATGGCCTCCAAAATTCATATTCTATCTGTGTTTCTTAAACTGTGATAAGCATTCATCCAAGTTAAGGACAGACCAACATGTGACTGACACCCGAAAGTACAAAATTCGTATGGTACTACCTCTGTAATGACAATTTCAATTTTATTTTACTAAAGAATAAAATACATGAAACACAATTTTTAAATTAAAGCAAACAAAAGGCTATTACTTCACAGCACTTCTGCTTGTGGGTGACTGCTCTATCCATAACCAGAAGAGTAACCATCTACTTCCCTCTGCCATGATGATGACTTCAGTAGAAATGGTTGTGACGGAATGAAACCCGAAACCTGGAGAGAATTGGCATGCCCTATGTTCAAAACAAGCTATACACCCTCTTAGGTTTGGATTGATTGGTTAAAAATTAAAAAAAAGGAGAAGAGAAAAACATGCCCAAAGAAACAAACTGCATTAAAAAAAGTTTGTTTGCCTACTGTATCTTCTGCAAAAATTGCATATTTAGCTTTGATTGTGAATGCGAATTGCAGTCCTACACATAGTTATTCAGATTTAATCAGGGATGAATTTCTCCCACCTGTTTTAAGGCAAGCATTCGATTCTGTCAACTAGTAACTCAATTGGAGCAGGTTGGAGATGAATCATTAACCACATTAAAAAGGAGTTTTCATAATTCCTAAGTAAGCTGTTCAACAATCTAGATATTTAGAACTATGGATCCTTTGGTTTCTTGAACAGGTAACTTTGTATTAGAAATTACAGAGGAATTGTAATTTGCATGAAGAGTCACGTACGTATGCTGTTTGAAAGATGTGAGGCTGGTGTTGTCCTGAATAACATGTAGAAATAAAAGGAAATGCAATTACAATGCAGTAAACTGAGGTCCAGAGCCCTACATCTTGGTTCCTGCTTTGCCTTAAAATGGCTGTCATTTAATTGGCTCAGTGTCTGTAGTGGAAATGTGACAATATTAGCTGAGGTGATTACACAATTCATTTCTGAAAGCTGAAGGATGACAACACACACAGACGCTTGTGCACAGTTGTGCACACGTGTGTGCATGCACATGCACGCACATCAAAATCTAACATCAGAATGTAAAGCACAATATAAAGACTCAATACCTAAGACTTGGATTTTTCCATAATGTGACTCTCAGAATATTACGTGGTGTCTCACACATGGTAGGCACTCAATAACCAACCAGTAATTGAACTGATATGGTAAAGGAGAGGCAAATATTTTTAAAAGAGGCACTAAATCAAAAAGGCTAAAGAAATGGTAGTTGGCCGACATGAAAAAAGAATAGTAAAGAAGTAATGTACATAGAAATTAGAAACAAAATGAAGTGGGGCCTGCGAATTACTGATTAGGAGTCAGAAAGAATACTAAGAAGTTGTGAGAGAATATGTGGCTTGAAATTTCACACACAAACAACAGAACCTTGAGGACCTCAATCAATATAAAAGGGATCTTTTAACATTAAATAAAGATATCAATGTAAGAATTAAAAGAGGAGGGAAAAAGCAATTCTTGTTTTAAGAAACTTAAAAGATTCCATCAGAGGAGGAAGGCATATAAATTTTTTTTAGACTGTTTGAATTTTTATCATATGTGGGAATTTCTTTTATTCTTTTTCCTTCCCTTCCCTTTTTTATCTTTAGTGATTTAAAAAAAAAACCAAAAAACTTTCTAGCAAACAGTTTTTAAAAAGAAAACAAAAGATTTTTAAGTGTTAGAGTTCCAATCGACCAGTTTCTTTAAACAAATACATTTATCTTAATAAACTTGGAAAATAATTAATTTGTGGGTAAATTCTGGCATAAATTTATCAAAATTGAATCTATAATTAGCTGCTTTTACAAAATAACTTACATGATAGGACAAGATAAAGAAATAACTGCAGAACTTGATGTTCTATTAATTCCAATTCCAATGAATCAGTACCTCACTGTGGAAGTTTAAGTAACTGCAAAGTTAGAGGGCACAGACTGCCCCCAAGACTCTTCTCATTTCTGGCCTCAACTGCAAGTTTGGGGTACTTCAAAACCACCCTCAGGCTCAATAATTCTCTAGAAGGACTCACAGTACTCCATGAAAGCTGTTGTATTTTGTCTCAGTTTATTACAGAAAGGATACAGATGAAAATCAGCCAAGAAAGGAAGCACACATGGCAGAGACTAGAAAGTACCAAATATGGCTCTTCCATCACTGTCTTCTCATGGAGTCAGGATATATTACTTTCCTGCCATTGTAGTAAAGGCTGCACAGAGGGATGCCAACAAGGGAAGCTCACCATGCCTCAGAGTTCAGAGTTTTTACTGGAGCTCTGTTATATAGCATGACTGATCACATGGTGATTTCCATCTGCAGGTTGACTGGTACCATGTGACTCAAAGGCCTTGTCCTAAATCACTTATCATTCTCATTTCACAGTTATGACCCCCAAATTATGTAACAGATATGAAAGCACTTCAGAATTTCATAATTGCACTACAAATAAAAGCTAGTATTAGCTTTTTTCCTGTAGGCTTTCTTTTAAAAAATCAGATAAGTCCCACCAAAAACAAAAACCAGGCACCAATGCTGTAATATAATTCAATCATGCTTTAAAATGCAGAAATTATTTTAAATTAATTATTATGGTATATTGACATTTTGCAATTAAATACTGTTAAATATTAATTAATAAATATTAAAGAGATGTATTGCAATATGATGGAATAAATTAATAAAAGCTACTTTTATATCTAGCATTTGACAGTCCAAAGAAAATTCAACGATGTTATTGTATAGGACGTAATGAATTCAGTCTGTCACCCTTTCTCTTTAATGTTCACAAAGCGGCTACCTTTGACTATATATCCAGGGTGCCAAAAAGATGTATACAAGTGGATACTTTGGTCAACACTGCTCAAGCAGTAGTTCGCCNCAGCTGACTCTGCAGAGAGCCACAGTGCATGGTCAAAAGCACCGTAAGGAACATATCACATCTTTACCTTCAAGCCATAGAGCTCAATCTGCTTTTAAATTAATTGTTTTCAATTAAACACCCCCTAAGTAATTGCACTCAAGGTTTGAAAAGGTTTTGCTTCCTTAAACAGCAAGACCATGCACTAATAGCATTGCCTTTTATAATTTTGAGAATAATATCCATTTGGGGGACCTGAGAAGAAAGGTAGCCTTCAAGGTGTAGGCCTCAAAGCAAGGAATGAAAACATAAAAGCTGTTATGGTCTGCTTTAGACATCTTAGAATAGAGAACAATGGTCTCAGCTCCTGTCTCATTCCTCCTGTGATCAGAGCTCCATTTGCAGCTAATGGGGACTCCTTCTATAGGAGGCCTTTTAGAGGATGTGTGGATTCTGAACAGAATCACAGAACTGAAAAGTGTCATTGAATGTAGCCTCTGGACTGCTCGCCACTTGCAGCTCCTAGACAAAGGAGAAAAGAGAAGCGATACAATCAGCAGGTATTCCAAGAAGCAAGCGGGCCCGAGAGATGGCATGTAAGTGGCACCACGCAACACACAAAGATGCAATCCACATGCCATAAGGTTCAAATCCTGGCTACCTTGCTTACGAGCTACAGGGATTGAAAAAAGTTTGTCTCTCTGAATCTGACTTTTTTTTTTCCTTTTTACCTGAGAAAGTAGGATGATAATAATTTTTCCATTGCATGGCTATTGTTATTATTATGTGAGATAAAGTCTGTGAGACAACTAGGACAAAGCCAGGAACCTACAAAGTGCTCAACAAATGGTCACTGCAAGATGACAAAGGCGGTGATAAAGAGGATGCTGGTGTGTGATGGCCACTATTACAAAGACTATTTATAGTCCAGTGTGTATGCTGTTTCTGGCCTTAGAGCTTTTATACACCCCATTCGCCTCCCTCTTGGCACACTGTTTCTTATGCTTTTCACCAAAATGTCGTCATTCTGAAAAATGAGCCAAAACATTAATGCCTCCAAGGACACTGCCCCGAATCCACCTGATTTGGATGACCTCTTCTACTCTTCACATCAAGCGGAGCAAAGTGTGGACAGCTCAGTGAAAGCCACCCAGAAAAGCTGGGTTCAAAGCCAGGATTTAAAGATGCTTGGGTTCCTACGTATTCCAGGCACCATGCTAAGGGACAAGGATCAATGAATAAATGAGACCTGGTTACAGGCCATAGAAACGCTTCCAGTCTAGACTTAAAGCTGCAATAAAGTGGTGACAAGAGCTAGAACAGAAGCATGTGTAAACTTCTGTGAGAAGATAGGAGGGACAAATTAATTAAATCAAGGGAAGGCAGGAGAAGTTTTATGGAACATTTCAGTTATAAAATAACATCTGAGTTGGGCCTTAAAGGGTGAGTACAAAAAGTTCCCTAACAGGATCTTACCACAACAGCTTGTCCTCATATTTATACAGGCAAACCATCTTGAAAGAGTAGTGAGGACACAGACAGCTCCCACTGAAATGGCAATAGATTATTCCACTTATGAGCAAATAAAGGACAAAGCAGTAGAATGGAATAGCTTATATTTAGCCTTTCATTTGTTCCAAGGGTGATTTTTAATCAAACCAAGACGCAATGATGTGAGCACAGAGGTAATTTGGGCGCTAATACAAGCTCAGGTGGTGGTCAGGTTACATTTGCTTCTCAGTGATGGGATTGCTGGGTGACTAAATGAATTGATGATTGCAAATTGCTTTGGAAACACACAATGCTAAAGAAATGCCATGAATAACTGTTCTTCAATATACTCAGGAGAAAAACTTGTCTCCAAACAGAAGGTCTCCGAAAGATGGACTATGTTTAAAGGCATTTAGGATCTTTGTTTTTCACAACAAAGACAAAATTTTAGCTGGATTTATTCTAAAGCTATCACAATGCCTAAAGATAATCTTTTTTTAAATGACATTATAACAGTAAATCTGAAATTGCTCATAAATTCCACTTACAGGAAACTTGAAGGGAAAAATGCATTAAACAAACAGTTTTTCCATCTCACTTAAAAATAAATTATAAGACAAAGAAGGCTTCCCATGGAAATGGTAGCTGTGAGAGCAAAGAGCAAATAAGAAGAAGGAAGCTATCTAACTCATATAAACTTATAGCGAGGGTTCTTTTTAAAAAGATGATAGAAGAAATTGCTAGGAGAAACTCACATTGGATTTGAATAATCAACCATTTCTTACTTGGAATGGTTATCAGCAACGTTTGTCTCTATCAACTCCTTCCAATATTTACAAAAGTCATATAATAATGGTAATAATNCTGAAGCTACAGACTCTCTGCACAATAATGCTGAAACCCTTTAAGAATTTCTTCTCAGAGGAGCCAGTGCATCTGGTGGTCACACCTTGGCCATGGGCTCCATATTGCTTTATGCTCTGAAAACAAGTATAAGTGTGAAAAGAGAAGGCAGTGCAAAGAGGGGAAGCCAGAAAGTCAGAATGAGGGAAAGCTAAAGATGGAACAAACTTCGGATGTGGACTCCTAAGTTTTGGCATGAGCAATGAATTTTTTAAAATGTTTTTAAATCATTGGTTCCTTGATATAAGGTTAATCTTTAATATTTAAAAGTATATAGTATATTATGCTCAGCACAATTAAAATTTTTCTAAAACTATCATTTAAAAAACTCTAGAGAATAAATTTGGTTTCTTTATTTTTACTAGTACACAAGTAGTGTACTAAATGTGTTGACAACCAGTTCTTTATTCTAAATTCAGTACTGTACATATGAATTTACTGTTCAATATTAGGTCAGTATCTACAGAGAATGGTTCAAATATGCTTAAATGCTCAGCCTTTGCAATTGAAGATAAGTAGAATGAGAGTTGTGGACGCTAATTTAAAATAATAATAATAATAATAATAATAATAAGGAAAGGCAGTATAAGAAGTTTTGTTCTGATCCCCCCCACCCACCTGAAGTCTTGGGGGGGGGAAATACACACACACACACACACACACACAGAGTAATACCTCGGTTTGCAAGCATAATTTGTTCCGGAAACAAACTACTCGAATTGCAAGACATTGCTTTTACCAAATTAAAATGTATTATTAGGTTGGTGCAAAATAGCGGTTTTTGCAATTACGAGCAAGTAATAGCAAAACCTGCTATTACTTTTGCACCAACCTAATTGAAATGTTTGCTCGTCTTGTGAAACACTCGCAAACCAAGTTACTCACAATCCAAGGTTTTACTGTGTGTGTATATATATGTATGTATGTATATATATATATATTTTTTTTCTTTTTTCCCCAGGGACAGAGACAGGGAGGGAGGAAGGTATAAGGAGAGAGGGAGAGAGAGATAATTGACCCATAGAGTTTGGGACAGAGACTCAGTAACTGAGTAATTCAATCAGAGCCCATTAAATGTTGGGATGGTGGCTGGAAGAGCCATAACTGCATAATTGAAACAGAACACACCACATTTAAAAGCATTTTCTTATGACAGTGGATGAAGATACTAAAATATTTACTGTGGGAAAGGGATTGGTAGATGGAAATTCTTAAATATAGTAAAAAATTTTTACTCATTTTAAGGCCTACAAATTGCATTAATATAATGTAGATTCAGTATGCCAGCTTAATTGCTTTATATTAATGTTCATAAAATATTTATATAAGAGCATACAGTGGATGACTCCTTACCTCTAGCCCCCAACTATTTTTTTTTTTATTAGATCTCAAATAAGTGAAACTCTTAAGTCAGCTACCTGGGAGTTTTTCAGGAACCTAATCATTATGACTAATATATCTCACATATTTTCTGCTTTGTAATTTATCCTTTTAGCCTTTATTAAATTGTTTCTGAAATCCAACCATTCTATTAAATTTTCTTTGATGTATTAAAACATTATTATTTTCCCATCTCAATTAAGAAACTTTCATGACTCACCCTTTACTTGCCACTATCATTTGCTTTATTCTTTTGTTTGTTTGTTTTAAATTTTATTGTTAGTTTCAGGTGTACAAAACAATGCAATAGTTATCATTTTCACCCTCACCAACTAACAACCCCCTCCCCCCATCTAATGCCCTCCCACCCCCGATATCTTGCTTATCTATTACAATTCCATTGACTCCATTCCCACTCTCTACTCCATGTCCCATGACTATATGTATATATAATTATAGTTGACATACATTATTACTCAACATCAGCTTCAGAAATACAGTGCGGTGGTCAGGCCTCTACACCGACTATAAAGTGATCTCCCTAACA
>NW_017731433.1:1658826-1665120 GCF_001890085.2 Hipposideros armiger | reverse complement strand
CATTCATCTTTTGTTATTGGTATATATTGAGTATTACAATTTTAATACAGTTTTCCTTTCTTAAAATGTGTATACATTTTTTGGTGCCCTCTGTATATTCTACTTATTAAAACTGTGAAAACTCCTAATTTTTAGGAATGAGTGGTTGACCTTACAGGAGAAGAGGTGATATACAAAACATAGGAGATTTTTTTCTTTCTTTCTTTCACTTTTCTTTTTCCTTTCCTTTTTTTTTTGACCACCTTCATCCCATTTTGAGAAATTAAAATTAAAAATTTAACCGGGAAGAATACTTACTTTGAACATATGCAAAGGGGATATAAAAATATTATAATTTCTCATTTTCAAATCATGTATAAAAGTATTTTGCTCTGGTTAATAGCATTCTACTAGAGCTAGCAACTTTGTACTCCCTTAACCTGCATAGAAACTCAGTAAATGCCATAGAGATATAAAAGCTTACAATAAAACCTCTAAAGGAAAGCCATGAGATGATCTATAAATAAATGCATGATGTAGTAGCAGAGAGACATACATGTTTGCTGGGGTAAGAAATATATTATAAAAGAAACAATGGGAAGAAGTGAAGGACACTCAATGGGCTGACAATGCTATTGTCGCACCTTTACATGCGTGGAGTCTGAAGATGTACACACAGAGAGGAAGGCTTTAGAGGAAAGGGCTTTTTGAAGTCTTCATCCACTCATTGGTCCCAGTCATAAAGGCAACGCCAATCCAAACCCCACCTTTCCTTGTTCAAAAGCTAAGCATACGAGTAAGACCTGAGCTCATTTCTAGAAATTAAATCTCGAGCCAAACAACACAAAGACCAATGGATTTCTTCATTAATAACAATTACGTGGAACCCTAGGGCTGCCCTGAGTCCTGATGTTTCTAACACTGGGTTTTCTGTTGTTCCTTATATCTCCTGGGTGGCCCTGCATAACCTTTGAACAGATCCCAGCAATGGTCTCATTTTTTCTTAAGTTACAAATGGTTTCTGATGCTTGTGATCAATGAGGTTCCGTATCCAAGAATGACAGACAACCACATTACTGACATCTTTGGTCAGGAACTGGCCAAGCTGACCAATGAAATTTTTTCATGTAACAAAAATCTCAGTTCCATAAGAAATCCGAAAAGTGTACGAAGATATGATTTCTACCCCTCAACCCCCACCAGTAAGCTTTGAATATAGCTAGGGAGACAGAAGTCACATTTGGGACACAATTACAGAATTATGAATGACTTAGTTAACAAAAGAAATCTAATTCTTCTGCGAAATATCAGTTCTGGAAAGGAAGGAAATGAAATAGAACTAAATCTCACAGACTTTCTGGAAGAAGATCAAGACTGAGTACAAGTTAGAATCTAAATAAATGGTCCCTGTTATTAGGAGTATAAATAAATTGATCTCAATAAAGAAAAATACCTAACGCACACACTTAAACAAGAGTAATAAAATCCATACTATCAAAAAAAAAAAGTCTTTGGATGAATATAATGAAGTGAAGGAGTCAGGGTTTCCATTGATAAAATGCCAAAGGTAATTCAGTTGGCAGTGTTCAGGTTCACTGAAAAAGGTACACATAAACAATTCTACCTCTACTCATCCCCAGACATACGTTGTCTAAAGGACTCTGCCCAGTCTTCAGAGAATGGATGAGCTGGAGGCCATGGAAAGGCAATAGGACAGATCCGCAGTGGGGAGAAGATAGAAAAGAGGACCTACAAGGGAAGAGTGAAAGTGCTGTCAGGAAGAAAAGAGTTGAATGTCAGGAAAAAAAGTTACAGGAAATAAAACAACAGCTTATAGAGGTAGTATTTCAAATATTTCAGAAGTGACCTATTTGCCATCAGTGCAAAATATTAAGTAAGAAATAATGACAAATGAAAAAAATTAATGTTTATGTACACCATGAGATCTTGGTTTTTGAAAGTAAGTCAAACCCTTTAATTTGACAAGACTTTTTGTTGTTGTTTATTTGTTTTAAAGGTCCCACCAGACACATACTTTTATGGCTCAGGGATTTTATGAATGGCTTGATTGAGGGATGGGCCATTCCTTGGGGTTTGTTTACAAAGGTTACAAAGAACAGGACAGGAAATCTAGGGAGACTGAGAAAATTTTACTTACCAGATTGCATACTGTATATGTTTCAGAAGATATACACTAAGCAGGGTGGCTACATAATTTATCATCCAAACTGGTACTTTTTTGAGAGTTATATGGGGGTTATTAATAACTGTATAATAACTGCATACTGGTATATATTGGTTTGTTGGAAAAGTCATGACGTATTTTTGCAACAAAAAACCAAAAAAAATGTGTCATGACTTTTCCGACAAACCAATAGTCCCCTTATTGATAAGTGTCTCAGGGAGGGATGGGGTGTAAGGCTCCCCAAGCATTTCCCCTAGAATAATAGCAGTTTGGGCAGGTAATTTTTAGCTGAGTATTATGCAAATCTGGGACCAGAGTGATTTCTCAGACAACTGCCAGAGAGGAAAGGCCTCTTTTCTTGTAGCCCCCAATCTTGGTCTCAGTTTACCCTGTAAAAATAGGCTGAACACCCATTTCAAGAGTATTGATTTAAAAGGGCACTACAATTATTAGTTTGAGTTTACAATATCAAATATATACATTGACTAGTAAGAAGAGATTGTAGAAAAGCAAGACGGTATTTTCTCAGTAATTTCCCATCTGCTTAAATAAGCTTTCCTTCTCACCAAGATTTCTCCTTGAAACTCTTTCTAACTCTGTCCCCATTGAAATTTAGTCAGACTTGCCCTGCCTTCATTTCGCTATGGTTTCTAAATCCTGATACTACCAAAGAAAGCCCCTTATGGACTCACAGCTACACCAAGCAAGACAGAGCCTCCTGGAGCCTATATCACTACATTAACCAAAGAAAACATCTGCTGTGTGTCTGGTTCCAACACTCAGTGAGCTGGCGTAGATGTGGGGGCAGGATGCTGAATCACCCAGTTTGATTAGTTAGCCAATGGTACCAGGTCATTTCCAAACCACGACTGAAATTGATCTTTCTATATTTAACCAGAGACAAAAAGATTGTGTGTGGAGACATGTAATTTGTCCCACAGAGTCCTGAAAGGTCAGTATGACAGCCAAGAAATCTCTGAGGGGAAGGTTTAAAACTCTGTGGTTCTGAGGCAAGGAAGCAGTCACCTTGTGGTTAGAGATCAAGATGTGATGAGATTAGCTTTTCTCATCTCTCCCCTGTAGAGACTGCCCAGGGCAAATGAGTAATTATTGGGGGTGGTGCCTGATGAGGGGGCTGCAATCACCTGAGCATAAGCAAGCAGAGGACGTGCTCCTGAGCCAGAAAAAAGAACATGGCAAGGAGACCTCATACACTGGGAGCCTTCATTGTTGCTAATTGTTCTGTAGAAAATCCCAGTCAGGAATGGCAGAGGTCAGGTGGCTGGTGTGTGCCCTCCCTCGGTGACAGCTCCAGGCAATTTTACCATCCAGCTGTTCTGTTTTTCAAAACTAAAGTAATTGGAATTGAACTACAGAGCTTTGCTAAAACCCTAGCAATTAACAGTGCGATTTCCCAAATTGCACTGTAATGGGAAAACGTCCATCAATCAACCCAGTGAAATAACACATTTTCTCACCAGATGTGAGATTTAATATCTTCATAACTCTCTGGATTTACCACTTATGAATTGTCAGCCTTGCCTGGAGCTCTGAGAATTAATGGACTACATCCCTGCTATGCAAGGATGGTTTATAGCTGTAAAGTATCCCCACCTTCATTTTAGATATATTTGCCAAAATCTTCTTTAAGATATAAGCAGAAAACATGTTAGATGGGAAAATTTTATTTCTATTTATATGTTACATATTATGATTTTCTAGATAAATACAGTTCCTAGACTCTCGGCACAGTTCACCGTTATAATAAGAATAACCAGTTTATCACTGGCAGTGAACAATAAATTACAGTGTGAACACACAACAGCTTTACGTTTTGAACTTGACAGTTTTCTGGATAGAGACCAAACATATCCAAGTTTCTAATTCTGTATGTATGTACAGGTCCTGCTGCTCATCCTAGACAAAAAAGAAAATTCAAAGAATCCACATATGCTTATCTCGTCACTATAGCTCTCAGGTGTGTCGGTACTCAGGTTAGCGTTCACTCCAGTCTCAAACATCTGAGCCATGGCCAGGATGAAACTGCCTCCTGAAAGCGGCCTAGGCTGATTCCTGTGAGGCCAGAGCCTCAAACTTTCCAAATTTGAAAACTTATTCTTGCCTCCACCCCACAGGGGGAAATATTATAATAATGAAGATCACTCCACAGGCCTTAACAAATTATTCTTCTACTGCGTTGTTCCAGGGCCTGTGATCTGTGCAGCATGGAACAGGGAGGGACAGAAAGGAGACAGGAGAGGCTGCAGGAGATTTGGGCACGTAAGCTTGTGGTGGCTGTTAGGGAGGTCCCACAGGTAAGACGATGTCTGAGGTCAACTTTATACCACAAAGGAAATATACTGTCAGACAGTGGGGCCATCTAAACGATTACACTTATTTCAGAAAAACAAAGAACAGTCACAGAACTTTAGAATTTTAAGGACACTTAGGGGCCATCAATTTCATTTCCTAATTTCAGAGGTTCATAAAATGATTCAATGAAAACTGTCAATCACACGACTGTGTCAGCTGATACAATGCACAAAGCACAAAGTGTTATCCTAAATAATCTGTAGTTCATTCCCAACTGATAATATTTAATTCTTCTTGACTATATTAGTTGGCTTTAGAAGTTGTTTTTTGTTGTTGTTTTTTGTTTTTTTTTGCAAAAGGAAACATGGAAACATTGGAGGACATGAAGCAATCATGTTGTCTAAATAATAAAGAAATTTATGGAAACATTGGAGGACATGAAGCAATCACGTTGTCTAAATAATAAAGAAATTTATGGAAACATTGGAGGACATGAAGCAATCACGTTGTCTAAATAATAAAGAAATTTGATATATTTCTGTACAATTTATTCTATCAGAGATTAAAATCACAAAGCTATAATTACATATTAAGAAACATTTCAAAACCCATAAAAATAGACTGATGAAATACAATTGAGATTCATAAAATCAATTCAAGTGATTATAAGAATCCCCAACAATAGAAAAATAAATTACTATTTAATAAATAGTATTGAGTCAATGTGATATTAATATAGAAAAAATTACCTTAGAGTCATTTCTCATACCATACATTGTATTAATTCCGGATGAGTCAGAGTTAAACTTTTTTATTGAAAACTGAAAGAAAAAAAAAAAAACATTTCCTCCCCAGCTATAGAGAAGAGATAAATTCCTAATACTGAAGAAATGGAGTATATTAGAATCTTATCAGAGGTAGGATACATGTGCACAGATATGTAAAACTAAAGCATCCGAACTATAATATATAAAAGAGACAAATGAAGTCATGCAGTAAATATATCTGATTAAAACATACAATCACACACACACACACACACACACACACACACAGGTGTATATAAAGAATTAATGTGCTATGCAAATCAGTATCCAGTTTGCTGCTCACAAATAAAAGAGATAAACAAATTTCCCATGAATAAAGAGAGAACTATCACAAGGTAGAAAAACACAACCTTACAAACAATTAAAAATGATAACTAAAATAACACAAAGGTATCATGCATACCTACAGATATGGTAAATTCAATACAAGATGATAAAGCTCAATGCAGGACTTTAGGGATTAGAATATACACCTCAGAGGCCACCAGCTGGAGACCCGTTCCTGGGCTGGATCAGGCCTGCAGTGTTTCTTTTTCCCCATGCAATTTAACACTTTAAAATGACTTGCCAATGCTTAAAAGTTGTGAGATTTCATACAAAATCTGGATTTCTAGATTTTCCATAAAAATTGGAAGTTCTATACCAACAGAAAAACTGTATTTTCCCAAGGCAGAGCTCAGTAGAGACTGCTGCCTTTTCTAGATGGTGCCCGTGCCCTCTGGGTCACTGCTGCCCTCACTAGCCCCGTTGTCTAACACCTGGTTAGCTACACTCCCTTATTTTACCAGTTTGGAAAACTAAGAAAAGCTCACGCATTCAGAATTTGAGTTTGGGATTTACCACTTTACATGGCTGAAGTCATTAAAAAGTTGTTTGGTTTCTCTAAGAAACTATCTGTAAATATTTAAGAAGAGTTAAAAATCTATGAAACCAACATGTATCTCTTGAACCCACCCTGCCCCTGCCTCACTAAAACTAAAAAAAAAAAAA
>NW_017731433.1:1646338-1652086 GCF_001890085.2 Hipposideros armiger | reverse complement strand
TATATATATGACTTAAAGAAAATGTGCAAAACTCAGCAGGGTATTTTGGGAAATAGAGTAGTCAAGAATCAGGACTCTTCTCTTTTAGCTAATGTATCTCTGGTTATTAAAAATAAAAATCAGTATTGCCAACAGATTTAATTAAGATCATGTTTGATATGGAAAGGACAAAATAGCATCTTTTGAGAGCCACAAGCACATTTCCAATCTCTATACATTCTGAATACTTGTTAGGGGCTACCTTATATCCAAGAGTCTTACAATATCTGCAGAGGGAACCAGTTAACAGTCAACAGAACACCCAGTGTTCCTCAACATGTAGAGAATTTTAAGCACTCTAATTTTTGCCAAAACTTTTAGTTTAATAATATTGATGATGATAAAATAACATGATATGCGACAAAATTAATAATGGTTGCATTTTTTGGGGGAGTAACCTACTATTTGATTAGGCACTATAAATGTACTCACATATCCTATGAGGTTGATATATGGCTTCCATTTTATGAGAAATACAAAACTCAGAAAGATTTAATACTTAGTAGAATGTCTCAGGATTTAAACTCAAAAGCCAATGTTCTTCTCAGTGCCTCTCAAGGTAATGAGAAGTAACAGAGAGAGCCTGTTCCTCTTCTATATATTAATATTAATAATCCAGATTTCTTAGTGCTGCAGGTGGGAGGAAGGAAGGAAAGAAAGTAGGAAGGAAGGAAGGAAGGAAGGAAGGAAGGAAGGAAGGAAGGAAGGAAGGAAGAAAGGAAGGAAGGAGAAAGGTATGGATAGATTCAAGATTAATTTTACAAAACTAAATGAAGTCTCAGAACCTGAGGGTCTGTACTTTTTATAACAACTCATGAAAACAATGAACATGTAATTTTTAATTACTGTAGCTCCATTTCAAATGTGAATCTTGGAAAATGTAAAGTAATTACACATATGCACAAGACAATAAAAGTCATTTTTAGTTATCTCTCAGAAAAGAGGAGAAAGAAAAAGAAGGGAGAGAATGATTAAGGAAGAAGGAAAAAGCCTGGTCAAGTAGTCATCTCAACAGTGTTGAGAGGTGACTGAGCAATCCACGTGTTATTCCTTTGCCTTATCTCCAGCACTCACGTGGCCTGAATTACCACTGGTGGAGCTATTCCTCTGAATTAAAGCTTAAATTCACATGTACTAAGGTAGCCTGGTGAGAGAGACCTTGGTTCACAGTACGGCTCTACTCTTTCCTGGCCACATGACTTCAGGAGAGTTAACTGAGTATGGATTAAAAACAATAATTTATAAGGAACTGCCTAGGTCATTGTTTGGCACACAGTGAATGTCCACAAACTTGTGGCTCTTATGCATTAAAAAGGTTCACCAGGTCATTCCCCTCCACAAAGGTATAGCTTCTAATATCCAGTCTCAAGATTAGTCAATGAAAAACTACCAAACAATATTTTCAATACTTTTCTTATTCCTACCCCATCATCAGTATTTTTATCAATCCAAGTCCATCCCATATTATGGGTTAATATTTTTCTTGAAATCAACGTTATTTTTACTGAAATATATTTTTACCATACACGGGAAATCAGACACAAAAATGTGAAAGATATTTTTCTAAAATAAATACATAACTATTAAAATAAAAATTTTTGAAGATTGTTTATTCACAGTACTGTCTTGAATCATGAAGAGCCACACTTGGGGAAATCCCATACTAGCAGATACAGAGAGAAAAGTCTTGAAGGTATTAGGAAAACATACTTTGGTTCAACAAATAATGGTAGAAAAACTAGATATACACATGTAAAAGAATACATTTGAGCCCCTATCTCATGCCACATGCAAAGATGAAATCAACATAGATTAAAGACCTAAATGTAAGAGCTAAAACTATAAAGCTCTTAGAGGAAAATATAGGTGTAAGTCTTTGGGACCTTGGACTTGTACTTTGGACATGACACCAAATGTACAAGCCACGAAAGAAAAAGAAAAATTAGACCTCACTACAAGTAAAAACTTTTGTGTATCAAAGGATGCTATAAACAAAGTGAAAAGACAACCTTCAGAATGGGAGAAAATATTTGCAAATCATATATCTGAATATATCAAGAACACTTATAACACAAAAATAAAAAGACAAATAATCCAATTAAAAATGGGTAAATAATTTAAATAGACTTTCGCCAAATAAGATATACAAATGGCCAATAAGCACATAAAAGTTTCTCAACATCATTAGTTATTAAGGAAATGTAAGTGAAAACTATAATGAGAGATTACCTCACACCCACTGTGACTGCTATACATTGCTTTAAAAAGTGGGAATAAGTTTTGATGAGGATGGGGAGATTTGAGCACCTTCATACATTGCTGATNTTATAATCTTGTGTACAATTGCCAAAGGAGCAATATTCTTTCAAAAGGGGGCAGGTCCCGAAGGTGACCAAATAACTCATGTGTGTGACAGTCCCTGTAGAACTTCATTGGTTCTGTCATATTTGAAAAATTCAGGCAGCTTACTAGATTCTGCAATTCCAAATTTTATAAGCATAGGTTCATCATTCCAGTGCATCCAAAGTCCCATTCATTTATTTTATTTTGGATATATTTAGCCTGACAACATCATTAGAAAGGAGTTTATTTTCAATATACTTTCAAAGGATTAACTGTTGAATAACATAGGAATAATAATAATTTTTATGTGAATTATACTGGTAACAGTACTAATGATAACAAGAATAATAACTGATTCACTGAAGATAGCATGGCAGATATTTTAGATGTGATACAGAACCATCTTAACAAACTCTGCAATGTAAACGTCACATTCTTTTACATTTAAGGAAGCTGAGTCTCAGAGAAGTTAAATAAATTGGTCAAGATCACACAGCTACGAGTAGCAGAGTTGGGTTTTGAGTCAAAGCTCACAACATTTCTTGACACCAAATTCATTCTCATGTCTGAAATTTTTGAGACTTCAAAAGTAACTGCAGTCACAAATATAACCATCTTGAAAAATAAAAGCAGTCTAAAATATGGCCTTAAATCTCATTTTAATTATCCTGGCTATGCACCATTTTCCCAACATCCCAGTCAGGACCAGAATTATGAAAATCACTGTATGCTCCACTGAAAAGCCATTTCATTAGCATAGAATGCAATCTAGCTGTTCCTCAGTAGGGGACAAAAATTACCCTCAGTTGTAAAAGCTTGTTAACTAGAGATCACTTTTTCAGTTGACTATCTCTATTCAACATCAGATAAATGGTAATTAGCTATAAACCATGAGATGGTTCATTATTAACCTCTACACCAAAGCAGAATTTTCCAGGTTTCAAGTTCTCTATCTGATATTGAAACTCTTTTTTTTTTAAAGAATAGAAATATTTCCCCCTTAAATTAAAAAAAAAAATTAAACTAAAACTTTAATAACATAAATTGAAAAAGTACTCTATAATCCTAACTATTTCACCTTTGCTGAAAGTGTATGTGAAAACTTGTTTTTGTCATTATTGTTGTTGTCATTGTGCCTTTTTTTTCCTTTTGGTTCTAATTATCTAGTGAGTTTTAATAATAGATCATATTTAGGTAATTAGCACAGGAAACTATTAAAATTACAAATATTATTCATAGCAATAGCATATTTTCTGATCTAATCCAAAAAAAAAGAAAACAAAACTGTAGGTTGCAGGAAAATGCTTATCTGAAAACAAATGTATACATGTCTATCCTTTTGAGTTTTTTCCATTTATCTCAAGGCATGGCTATCTATTATATAAATGCAAATTAGGTAATACATTTTTCTTTATTCACACTCCCTTTACTTTTATTGTTTAGTTTCTGACTATTTAAACAATTAATTCAGAGATCCCTTTGGGCTTTATTTTTATCATCTGATTGAAATAGTAATCTTTAAAATTTTAGATCAATGGCTTTCAATTTGTGTTGAAAGTAGGTAAGTGGAATGATTGCAAAGAATATGAAAATTCTTAACATGTAAATATTTTTGTAGACCGGATACATAATAGGCCATATGCCTTCATACATATACATAGACAAACACACTATAAAATGTGTTGTTTTTTATTAATACAATGGAAATTCATTTTACAGTTCATTGGCCTTGTCACTATCATGATTGTGTATATTCTTAGTTAACCAAGACTAAACATAAATCATAGATAGGGTCAGGCTGGGAAACATTGTCCAGAGGTGACAGAGCTTCTTTTTCCTCGGTGGGCATCGTCTCAGTGTCACTCAGACCAAAGAGAGGCATGGAGCTGCCCAGGCAGAGCTTGGTAAAGAGGACAGAGAATGAAAAAGGAATGTCATGTTTCAACAACTAGTAGTAGCTCTCGCCTGGCTCACTACTTTTCTATTTCTTCTTCCAAGATGATCTGAAGGTCCATCCTGAGCAAGTGTCACAGTTCTAGGTAACTGAATATGGTAGTCATGATGGATTCAAATGCCCAAGTACTGAGTAGCCCAATATTGTTTCTGTTGCTTTCACACAATGCCCAAAACTAACCTTTGAAAACTTTTCCTAAAGAAGGAAAGAAAACCTTCTCCATTACCCTCAGCTTCCTTCTTCTTCACCCCTTTTTTGAAATCATGGGCTTTTGATTGTTTTTGTCCATTCCTTGGGAAATGATCACTGAAAAAGTGAAAGTAGGGCCAGCGCAGCCGCTGCTCTTTGGTTCGCGGAAAGAAGGCAGAGCTGTGCAGCCTGGCATATTTAGCACCGAGGTACAGACACCACTGAGCTTTCCCGCTACCATGTGCAAGTTCANCTAATTCTAATATTCTCTCCCCTACAAGTCAGTGAGGAAGGAAACTGTGATGGCGAAAGGCATAGGCTTTGGAACAAGACACAACTGGGTTTAAATTGCACCTGCAAATCCAAACTACTTAGCCTTTCTGGCTCTCATCCTATCTGTCAACAAGGAGGATCATTAGATTTTGGTCATTAGAAACGTTGGGAGTGTGAATGAGCTAATAAATATGAAGTGCTTAGTTTAGTGTCTAGACCATAATAAGTTATTATTACAGTAGCTATTATTTTTATTAAAATCATTCAAGTTTTAGCTTTATTTTTCCTGTGAGCATTCAAAGTCTTAGTTTTCTCTCTATAATAATATTTTTCTTTTCTTAGAACCCTCTCAGGATTTTTCTGCCTCCTTCTTTCAAGGTGTGACTTCAGCCATGGGGTGGCAAGCATTTTGCAGTATTAGCTTCCAACAGAGTATTGGGATCCTAAGAAGTGAGGCAAACACTCCATAATAATAGTTGTTATGATCAAAGCCATGAAAGATTTTACTATAACCTTCAGCAATCTATCTTATAGAAACCATACACTACTCTCAAGTCTATGAGAAGAAAATCTGGACACAATATAACAATAAGAGTTTCTCAGTAGAGGATCATTATCACTGCATTAACAAATCAAACAAGCTATAATTTTGCCCACATACACTCCATGCCCTCTAAGTATTTTGAAAGAAAATTGGTAACTAGGAAATATAATCTGACACAAGTACTAAAGATATAAGCAAGAAATTGTTAATTAAATTTCCTTTATTTTTTCTACTTACCATTTATCATTCAAAGCCTATTTTAGTGGAACTGATAGCCTAACATTTTTTTCTCTCATTTTTTAATATGTAACATATATTTCTTTACATCTGATCTTAAAATGTAATGAATTAGCTTTTTTTTCTGTTTTAAGAAAAATTAAATGATTGTACAGACTCCATTTGAAGA
>NW_017731433.1:1642954-1644510 GCF_001890085.2 Hipposideros armiger | reverse complement strand
TGTTATCTCTAGCATCCAGAATAGTCCCTGGCACAGAGTAGGAACTCAGTAACATTTTGCTGATCTAATGAAGGAATGAGTATAGAATATGTCTATTACTTTCCATTTTGTCTTTTCCTAAAATATATATATGTGATACAAAAGTACAGTTTTATTTCTGTTCCCTATACAGAATAAAGCATAAAAGTTTAATTTAGTCAATTACCTGAAAGCAATGAGAGTGCATGTTTAGTACAGAAAGAAGGAATTGGATGCCATACATAAATCAGTATTGACTGAACACATTACATTAACAGTAAAGGAGAGTTAGAGATATTGCTAATGATTTTTTTATTTTTTATTTATGTATTAGTGTTGACTGTGGATCTCAGATCAACAGGCAAGGAGTAACATAACTTAGTAATATCTGGAATCTCTAAATCTATACCTCATCCCTCAAAAAACATGCACGGCTTTTTTTTGACAGCTTACTGGAATCACACAAGAGAAGTATCACCAGGGTCGCTATACTTTTTTTAAAAAGGCAGAGCGCCTCAAATGCTTCGTTTGTGCCTAACTTGAATCTATAGTTCAAAATCAGCATTGACTGCACTATTTGTCAGCCCTCTCTGAATATTTGAAGAGTTGACCATAACCTTGAATCCTATTCAGTCTCATTGAGCCGTGCTTTTGTCCCTTCAAACTACTCTTCTAGTTTTTTTTTGCTTTTAGCCTGCCAACAGCTGGCTCACCTAGACAAATTAAATCAACCACCAGCTAGAAGCTAACTTGGCCACCCCACACTTAGACACTTCACTCCCCAGTGGTCGCCTGGGAAAATTTGGAGGACACGTGTTAGCAAACTGACTACCACTTCTGGGTCTTTTTAAGAACTCATCGTAAAAATTAACATTTCCTAAAAGTAATGCTACTCAGCGGCCATCAATCCAGCATCTTATTTTCTTATCTCCCTACTAAAAATAACCAGAATCCTTTATTTGACTAGTAATTTGGTTTCACTATATGCCCAGAATCAGAAAAGCCACATTTCTCTCCATGTTTTGCTCCTTAGAAAGCTTCATTATCTTGGTGCCCATTAATGTTTCTGAAAGAAGCTTCTATCTCAAATGTATTCCATGAACTATTCACTTTATTTATAAATGCTATTTTGAAAGAGGCACTGTTCTTTTCTTACAGAATTTGAGGTTTATCTGTATAGAAAGTAGTATGTTTTTCAGTATGATCCTCTTACAAGAAAAAATAAAATAAAATAAAACCTCATCACCTAAATTATTCTGTTATTTCAGAAGCTGACAGTTCAATTCTCTGTAGAGAGACTAGGGTCAAGCTGCGCAAGCAAAAGTAGCCGATTTCAACTCAGCGTAATTTGGCGAGGACAGGGAGGAAAGGAGCCGCAAATCATTCCCCCAGCCTCCATGGGGACAAACATGTCTGCTGATGCCCTGAACTGTGTTTTCTGTCTTTCAAGGAGACAAATGTCCAGTGGATGAGGGTATCATTTTATATTTGAAGCAAAAATGAATAAGCAGAAATTAGGGAATCTAAGAAATGGGACC
>NW_017731433.1:1639374-1641364 GCF_001890085.2 Hipposideros armiger | reverse complement strand
ATATATATATATATTTTTTTTTTAATTACTTCATGTTTTTAATAGTTTTGTTTAAAATTTGTTATCTTCTTTGACTTCCCCTTAGTAAGAGTGTTGCTTTTCCTTGGACTTAAATGATTTTCAATATCTGGGGAACCACTAAATGTCATAGACAGTATCTGATTGCTGAAGTCTAACAAGAATATGGCTACATCTTCAGGAAATTGCATTCTGAGTTTTGCTGAGTCCTGCTGAAATTTGCTGAGTTACTTAATTTGCAAACTAATGTTTTCATCTACTTTGAAAAAAACTAATTGACAGAGTTGCAGGATTAACTCAGTAAAAATGGGACTGTTTTTGCAAAATTTCCTTTTGTAGCTCTTTGCTGTTTATCACCAGGTGACAAAATTATGCACTTACGTGGGGAAGTAGTTTAAATATGGTGCCAGCTGTGGCATATGACTGCCTCGGGCGGTCAGGAATGTTTCCACTGATACCTCGGAGAGAGAAAATCATTGCTCAATCCAACTATAAAAGCTACATAGAGACAAAAATCAATCATTCTAAAAGAGCAAAGAAAAATATCGTGTATCATAAATATACACTGGCAGCTATACATTAATAATGGGTACATATTTATATCTTAGATATATAAGGTATTATGTCTCCAAAGAGTATGCATGTAATAGGTGTGTACATATGATGAGTATAATTGTTAACCAATAACAAACTTTCTAATACCCAGGCATAAAATAATTACTGAGTAAAAAATATAGAATTTTATATTTTAAATCCTTTTGTAAATGAGATTAACAAACTCGAAGGCAAACAAAGTTGGTGCTTAAATGCATATAATTACAGCATACTGTGAGTGAGTCTGTGTTTTAATAATATCACTGANCCTAAAGTGGAAACAAATCTAATGACCATCAACTGATGAATGGATAAAATTTTCCATGAACTAATAAATGGATAAACAAAATGTGGTATACTCATACAATGGAATACTATTCAACCATAAAGAGTAATGAAATACTGATATAAGCTAAAATATGGACAAACCTTGAAAACATTATGCTAAGTGAAAGAAGCTAGGGGAAAAGGCAATATATATTGTATAATTCCATTTCTATGAAATGTCCCAAATAGGCAAATCTTTAGAGACAGAAAGTTGACTAATGGTTGCCAAGAGCTGGAGGAAAGGGAGAATGGGGAGTGACTATGGGTATGGGGTTTCTTTTGGGCGGGATGAAAATATTTTGGAATTAGATGGTGATTATGAATGTATAACTGTTTGAATATACTAGAAATCACTGAATTGTATATTTTAAAAAGGTAAATGTTATGGTATGTAAATAATATCTAAGTTTGAAAAAAAAGCAAGCATAGTTTGGGGTGGAGACAGAAAGAGAATCTTGCAAAGAAAACAGTTTGAATATTGGCTATGGTTTAACTCAGTAATTCAACAGTGAGCACATACTATGCACCGGGCATTTTATCAGTCACTGGAGATACCAAGGGGAGAAATTATCATGAAATTTTAGTGTTGTCATAGAGACTTTGAAATAATAATAATAATAATAATAATAATAATAATAATAATAATCACTGAATAACAAGGATAATTTAAAGAACATGATAAGAAGGTGAACAATAGCTCCGCACTAATTTTGCTTGAGGTTAGTGAAGCCAGAGGGTAAAAATCATGTAAAAAAGGCATTAGGATGGTGAGATTCTGTTTAACTTTTAAAAAACTACTTGTCATATTTTACATGATTTTTAAAAATATTGAAATGAACCTATACACAATGTTTGTCCCTGAAACAGTCCTCCCATGAAGTCTCCTCACTGTGACTTGACTTTTCCCTTCCTTCATGTTGAATGCCAATGCTCAGAAAAGGATGGACTCAAGGTTTGAGGGGCCCTTGACATTTCTGCTCCATTGCATACATTTTGTTGAATGGCTACTGGCTCTTATGGCACTAAACATGTAACCTGAAGAAGGCCAAGG
>NW_017731433.1:1570706-1634414 GCF_001890085.2 Hipposideros armiger | reverse complement strand
TGCTTAAATGCATATAATTACAGCATACTGTGAGTGAGTCTGTGTTTTAATAATATCACTGAAGGCTCAGAAATGTTTTGCAAATTGGCTCCAGTTCACAAATCTTTAAAATGTATGGTCATATTCACTTTATGTATGCAGATACTGTTTCAGCTTTTTAGGTGTTTGCCTCTGTTTTTCTCCAGGACACAGATTTCAGATTGCTGCAAAGTTAGACTGGCTTAAAGCTAAACTTCCACCACTATCACCTTATAAATCATAACTCAGCTCTCCAGCTCTCAAAAAAATATCTTAAAAGTTAAATAAAAAGTGCTGTTATTCTACATCTGTGCTTCCTTGATATCTAATTTCAATGACACCCATCCCCCCCCCATTTTCTCTTTTTGCATTGGATAAAGTGATATTTTAAATCCTCAAGTTATTTTCTGTAATTTAAGAATGTTAAAAAATGCTAATGAATGGAACCACTAAATTCTCATAATCTTGAGAAAAGCAATCACAGTGCATAGTAAAAAGTCATCCTTAGAAGACAAACATCAAGACAGCAGGGAAATACACACATGCATACATACATATATGCATACACACAGGCATGCATACATATACACATACGTATTCATGTTAGGAATTTTTAGCAGGCAACTTTTTCCCCTCTATTTATCAAAAAACCCAGGTTTATTTTCCTGCCTGTAAGTTATTAAATAAACAAGCAACAATAAAAACAGAACAGGTTATTATTTTCAGCTAGGGTTGACCTTCCTTTCTACTTCTCAGAGTTATCCAAACGGTGCAACAACCATGCCTGAGAATCTCTAACGTCAGAATGATTTGTTCTCATGATGATAATTTCTTCATCAAGCATGATAAAAATCTGCTCTTAAAAGCACTTCTATGGGCAGGTTGCATCCCCCTTGTGATTTTCACACAAAGCCAAAAGAGGAAAATGAGTTAAAGATGCAGAGGCACAAGATCGCTTTATGTGAGTTTTATTGCCCTAAAAATAGATACTTCATAAGCTACCCTACATGGGATCTGAGAGGGGTGATCATAGCTTATTTATGGGGAGGAAGAAGGCAAATGAAAAACATTCTTCCCTAAAGAAGACATATTTTCTTGGTTTCAGTAACACTACAAAAAATCTAGTGGTGAAAATATCTGTACTAAATTTAGAAATTTCTCTTAAAAGAAAGTCATACTAAACTTAAGTGGACATGTTCATAGCTTTCAACCATTAGACACAGTTATTTCTGCTTAGGAGCAATGGGAATGCATCAGTCAGACTTGAAAGAACTACGCTACTATGGTTAGTATTTCTTACTGTTTATGAACAGCATAAGGTGCTCTAATAAGTTGCTATCATTTTGTATTTCCTTATCTATTAAATACAGTTAATTTCTCATACACTGAGAATGTTCTCCTTGAACTTTTACCCAGAAGATATACAAGATTTATAGTTTGGGTATTCCTCCGATCTACACTTCTAACACACCTGCCTCTTTAGTCATCCCTGCCACTCTCACTGCCTCATAGGTCATGGGGGGAGAAGTGTGGATGCAACAAAGCAGAAATAATTTAACTTCTCATCACTAAACCTGCCAGTGTCTCTGCATCTGTCCCCACATTCTTTGTCTTCTGTGGAAAACACATCCTGCCTAGCTCAGATGGAAGTCTGCATCCTTCACTTGGGCCCCAGTTCTCTCTCCAACTCACCTCTTGGGGACATCACCTCCAGCAACTATCCCCTCTGAATCCTGCATTTTCATTTTTTCTCTTTCAGCTGGAATATTTCCACTCGCCTAGAAACTGCTCTAAGCTCTCTTCTTTAGAAAACCCGTTTCTAGTCTTCTCATCCTTCCTTGTTGACCACTGCCTTCTCTGCTCCACTTTCTCAAGAGCAATCTACTGGCACTTGCATTTCATTGCCCCCCATTCATTCTTCTGCAACCAGTGTTCAGTTCCCTCCCCTTCACTGGACTTCCTTTTACCAAGCCTACCTGTGACTTTCACATTACCAGCCCTCATTGTTCAGTAGCAGCCAATGCCTTTCACCATCTTCTCTTTATTGAAACTTTCTTGTCCCGTTGGTTTCTGTGATAATGCATTTTCTGGTTTCCTACTAACTCACTGTCTAATGAAAAGTCTCCCAAAAGGGGAGAAAACAAAAATCATCCAAGCAGGTCTTTGCTGGGTACTCTTCTGTCAGACCTGTAGAAGTCAGGTGCTCCTGGGCTTGATTCTGGGCCCTGTTCTACGCTCTTTTATTTATTGTGATGAGATACAGTCCCATAGCATGAATTAAAATCTACCTACTGAAGACTCCTAAATTTATAACTTTGACTCAAACTTCTTTCATTCATCTCCAGACAAAGCCTAATAACATCCTTGATATCTCCAAGAGAAGACATTTGGTTTCTTTTTACAAAACAGTTCTTTCAAAAAACTTCCATATTTTATTGTACTCTACCACCAACCCCTCCTGCTGTTCAAGTTAAAAAATGAAGAGTGACCTTTTCCCTCACTTCTGGATCTAAGCTATCAGCAACACTCATTGGATTTACCTTCAGAGTGTACTTCACATCGTTTCTCTCCACCTCCACTCCTACCACCTTAGTTCAAGTCACAATCATGATGTTTCTGCCAGCTGCCAGGTTCTCCTAGAGAGCTACCTCCTGCATTACCCATTTCATGTAAAATCCTTTTTCCATACCAGCTAAAATGATCTATTGAAAACAGAAATCATATCAGGCCACTCAGCTGCTTAAATTCTTCAATGGCTTTCCAGTGTTTATTGAATCAGAGTTCTTTCCATGGATTCCAAGACACCTCCAGTCTCCTCTTCTAATTTCAGTTCTTGATATTCACTCTGTCACTGACTATGCTTCAGCATAAACTAGTCTTTCTTTTGCTCTTTGGATATGCCAAGCTTGTTCAGACTTCACGGAACTGAATTTCCTCTTCCCCCTGCCCTGCAAGATCTCTCAGCCCTTCACGTAATAGCTCCTGCACGGTTCAGTTCTCAACTCGCCTCTCCCCTCCTCAAGGAACACCTTCTATGACTGCCCTGTCAATGCTGCACTCCCATCACACCCAGGACTCACCACCCCATTGCTGTTTTTATATTTATCTGTTAATCACTCTCTTAAATGGTCTTATCTAGCTACTGACTGACTAGTTTATTGTCTTTCTCTTTTGCTAAAACTGTAAGCTTCATGAGCAGCTCGCATTTTCTGTCACGTCAGAACTATGTCCTCCAGCACTTTAGGATAGTCTCTGGCAAATTGTAGGTACAAAAAAGAAAAAAAAAATACAGTTGAATCAGTGATCATATGAATAGGGATGTTTTGCATGATGGAAATCTAAAGTGATATGCTCCATGCTAAGACATCCATACAGAGAATCCAGACCATTTAAAATGTTATTGTTCTTATTATCATATGCAGGTGCAGTAGAATACAATGAAACCTAAGAGAATAAACATTTCTGAATTGATACAAAATCTACATCGTTATGTTGTTTCTCTTGTGGTTCCCAATGACAACTCTACTGCTTTTCAGTGAATGTCTTAGTGATGAGAAGAAGAGACACACAGTTTAAAATGCTCCAATGCAAGTGTGGTTCATTTGTACTTTGATTTATATTAATCAAAATACTCTTTCATAATAGGCTGCAGCAACCTGTTTCTTCCCCCAATATCCCCATCTTAATAAATTGCACCACCATTCACTTAGCTGCACAAGCCAGAAATGTGAAAACATTCTTGACCCCTCCTTCTCATTCAGTCCACCTCTGCTCAATCCATCACCAAGTTCTGTTGATTCTACCTTCAAATATATTTTGAAAATATATGGTCTTCTTCATACTTATTGTTACCATCCTATCTTAGCCATCGTTTCATTTTCCTGGAACCACTGCAAAGTCCTGACTTTTTATTCATATTTCTACCAAACCCATTCTTCATAGTCAAACAGTGGTCCCACAGACACTCTTAGCTATTTCAATAGCTCATGATTTTTGCTAGTTCAGGCTTAGGCTCATGATGCTTTATTTGTCCATTTTCATTTGGCTGTGTCTTTCTCACTCTTCAGATATTAAGTTACTTACAGTTATGGATGCTCTGATGTGTTGCCTAGATTCCTTTAGAACTAAGGTGTCTGTCCCCATGCTACTGGAAGTTCCAGTGGCTGAGGTCTCTCAGCTGAGTTCCTAATCAGGCATTATCCTCATTTGAGGAGATTAACCCTGCCCTATACTATACTGTTTCTTGAGGGGCAGCCCATATTGAATGCCTGGTAAGGTATTTGTGTGAGGCAGGGGGCAAGGGAGAGGGAAATGTTGTACAATGGCCAAGCCAGGCCCCCTTACTTCAAGGTGGACACTCTGAATGACCACCCTAGTTCCAGAGCTCTCTGTAGGCCTGGCTACGACTCTGTTACAATTGCACCGCTGTCCAGCTTCTGCCCAATTCTGCCAACCTCATCACGTATCCTCAAAAGCACTTCCTAATCAACTTCTAGATCTCAAATCTCGATGTCTGTTTCCCGGGAACCCAATCTATGACAACGCCTGTTCAAAAAGTCCTTCCCTAACACCTGGAACCAAAGAAAAACACCCATCACTCCCACTACTTCCACAAACACCATCATTTTCTCTAATAGTATCCTGTTCTTTTCCTTCATAACCCCTGATCTCAATTTTCAATTTTGCAGACTGAAAGTCCCATAAGGCGAGAAACATCTCTATTACAGTGATTGGTATATGTGGCTCTTAAGTGAAAAACCATACCCTTTTTCCATAGTAACTATCAAGACATCAATAAAACACCCTGTGTCAGACTGGTCTCCAGTCTCCAGATTACTTCGAGGTGCAACCTTCATACCACTCAAAGATGCCAAGGGATCACTGCTACTATTGAGCAGACCATCATTATTGCTATAACAATTAGAACCCAAATAGAACTTTACAATTTGGGGCTTCACTGTTCCAAAGTAATAAAGATATTTTCTTCCTATTTTCATAAATTAAGCAAATATTTAAGATAATTAAAGACAATGTTTAAGGGCCGGCCGAGTGGCTCAGTTGGTTAAAAGCTCGCTTAAGAGTTTAAGCTCTGAGCAACAGCAGTTTGAGTCCGGCCCGAGCTGAGCAGCCGCTGAGCTGCCAACAGGTGGCAGGATGGCTCAGCTAAAAAAAAAAAAAAGACTTAATGTTTACATATAAAATAGTACCCAAATAAAGAACATACTTTATTTAAAACAAATAATAATTCAATGTCTTCAAAGTACAGGCTGCCAAAACACAGGTGAATTTTGCCTCTTACACTTCAGAATATAGACCATACAGGCCTTAGGTGAGGGTGAAAGTTCCATTTCAGTTTATTAAAAAAAAAAAAAAAAACAGAAGGAAATAAAAGCACAAAGAATCTCTCACTCACCAGAGAACTCAAGCAAAAATGCTTAGTGTATGCTCTTTCGGATTTCAGGCGCAAAGGTAATATTTTTGCTGAGCAAAGTGATTTTATCCCTGACCTTGATCCAAACCTTAAATCTAGCCCAAAGCTAATGATTAATCACATTTCAAAAGTTTTCCAAGATAATTATTATGAAAAGTCCATTTTAGGAGTTATCTGAAAGAACAATATCATACTAGGATAATAACTTGATTTTTCCCTTCTCTAGAGAATTTCACAGAGTAAAGGTCATTGGGTCCATATTTTATAATCTTCATATAATCATTAGAACTATGAATAGTATCCTCTATTCAAGTGTCTCAAATACCTTATACTCATTAAATTTAATCAATTGAAATTTTTAGTCTTTGACCCTGAACTTGAAATATGCTTTCAATATCTGTAAGTAAATATGTGTGTGTTTGTGTGTGCATGTGTTCACACACACAAGATGGTTTAGTAGAATTTCTGTAAGTTACACATATCTTGAAAAAATAAAATGGAAATCAAGGATTTTCGGTTGTTGTAAATTTTAAATGACAATTTAAGCAATCAGTAAACAAGCTCTTAAAAATTAGAAAATATCAACACATTCATACACACAAACTATTCTCAAATCAAAAAAAGAAACAAATAAAATTCAAAATATGAAAATGAAAAATAACCAACATAATTTCTTGCTTAAGAAAATCCACTAGAAATCAACCATTAATTTCCATTGTTTTTGTTTTTGTTTTTTTAGAAACAATATAGTTCAAACAATCCTGGGCAAATTAGCACTTTCAATTTAGAAATATCCCCCATTTGGAAAAACAAATCACTATTTAAAAATCAGTTTTTATAATATCCTGCTAATCATTCGCTCATGAACAAATATTAAAACTTCATAACGTTAAAAAAAGATAAACATAGACTTAAAAGTCTGGAGTAATCATGTCATTTAACACTGTTCATGTCTCATACATTACTGCTAATAGCGTTATATTCACAAAATATTTATAATATTTATATACATGCAAAATACAAAGATAAAAAAGTGCACCCCTTGCCCTTAGGGAGTACGGCCAATTTATAGCGTGAACCACTGGGTCATAAATGTTTCATGGGCTAGAAACACATAAGTTCCTTCCAGTGCATTTTAGATCCAGTAGTTCATGCATTTCATGGATTATAACATACATATCAGAATACCTACGGAGAAATAAAACTGGAAGAATGTATGCTAAAATGTTAACAGTGGTTATTACCACCACTTGAATTAGCTAATATATCTCTGAAGAACTTACGTTTACAATACACAAACATTACTTTTGCAAGCAGGAAAACTAATAATGCAAAGTTTTTTTCTTGAAATGTATAATCAGAACTGTTCAGATAATCTCTGGGCAGGCAAGCAATCTGGGGAAATTTATCTGTTAGTATTTGTTGTAAAGTGAAAATTTTTCTCCAGGTTTTTTTTCTTTTTTTCATAAATAGAGTATGTGTGTGGTTTTGCAGTGTCTAAGTTAAGGTTTTATTAAGATCTCATTTTCATCAAGGATACATTCATCTGAAGAAAAACCTGCCAACCAAAAGAAAAACCCTTAAAGCACCAGCTAACACTGCCAAAGCCAAAGAGCATTTGTGCAGTATGTGTTCTCCAGCTAAGCTGAAACTGATCGAAGCTGTGCTCTTTGTCAGAGTCATATCACAGCAGTAAAACTTGAGATGTAAAGATGTTCTCTATCTTGCTATTTCTTCTGGAATAAAATCAGGGATGTGGGGCCAATCCTCTCCCATGTCAGGGGAGGTAGCAACAAACCATAATTACAAAACTGGTAAATTTAAAGGTGACTATTACCATCTTAACAAGAATGAGAATTTTGCAAGAAATATAATATATATTATACAATATATATATTGTATTATATATATATATATATATATAATATAATATAATATATATGCACTGTAGGGTTCAAATCTTGTAAACATGAGCACTTACTTCCCTTAAAGGCATAATTTGGTTGACTAAGATCATAATTAGTTATTTTTTACATGATGCAAAGTATTCTTATATATCACTTTTACTCATATTAAAAATTGGGACATATATTTCTACTCTGTTGTCTTTTGATATTAGCTGTTGTAAAGGAAGTTACAATAAAAACCTCCATCACCAGTAATGAATTCGTGGTGTTGAAGAAGATAGAAAATGCATGAAATATTCATTCATTCATTCACTCATTCATTTAACAAATATTAATTGAACATCCTATGTATTCCTATGTATTCTAGGCATTGAAATGGGCAATAGGCAGATTAAAAAAAAAACTATCAGTATCTCAGATGTACAGATACACACTTTAAAGAAAGGTTCCCTTCAAGAATAAATACAATTCACCACGTGGGAAAAGAGGTCATTGCAGCAGAAGTTCAACATGTCCAAGGGCAAGAAGTCATGGAACTGCGACCCTTACACAGCAAACTGCAACCACGGAAAATTCAGTTTTTTTGTAGCTCAAAAGTGGTAGAATGCCTGCAAGTTTAAAGGGCTCATATTCCTAGTTGGGAATGACTCAATGGAGTGTGCACACGAGGATGGGGGTGGGGGGGGGCAGGAGGAGGTAAAGATACAGGCAATAACTATACATATTGCTGAGCTGTGTTTGACACGCTTAGGAACCTGGCCTTAACCCTCTGTATAAGCACTTCTCAGACTTATGTGCACACTGATTATTGGGGCATTCTGCTAAAACACAGATTCTGATTCAGCAGGTGTTGGGTGGGGCTTGAGACTCTGCATTCCTGACAAGCTCTCCAGCATGCCCAAGCTGCTGGTTTTAGGACTGTGCTTTAAATTGGAAATGCTCTCAGGCAGGAGGGTCTCAAAATTACTTGTGCATAAGAATCACCTGGGAAACCTGTTGTAATGCAGATTTGTGGGCGTTTACTAATCCCATAGATCTGGAGTAGGTCCAAGAACCTACATTTGCGAGAGCGAGCGAGAGAGATGGTCCTTCATTCAGGGACACACTCAAAAAGTCGGAATGTATTCATTCTTGTATTTTAAAAAGTCAAAGGAATATCAAGGTGAAGAGTACTAATTGCTCATTTTTTTTTTTAAAGGCAAGAAAAAGGCCAGGTAGAAGTACACAAAGAGGCCTTCAATTAGGAAAAAAAAATGATGAGACTAATACTCTGAACTGTAATCTTAACTCAGTTCGTAGTGCAGATAATTTCATGATTCACTCGTATGGCTCAATCTTTGTTCATGAAATGAGTGCACAACTTACGCTTTAAGGCTAGCCTGGTGATCTGTTCCAAGCATTCTGCTGCTGATTATACCTCATAGTTCTTAGAAGGAAAACATGACATAAGTGTAAATTTACCTAGGATAAAAAAACAAATGCACAGATGTTTCTGTAGCCCGCGTTTAGCACTGCTTAGTGTGTTCTCACCAAAGATGAGTGCTCCATAGAGTCATATAAAATATCCATATATTATGTGTACTGTACACTCTGTGTAGGTTGCCTAAATGGGTTTAGGCTGCTCAACAGATATTATAAATATGCTGAATGAGAAAACTTTATGTGACCGTTTTCTAATTTTGGTCGAACATTCATAACATCAAAAAAATGCACTGAGCTTCCGCAATCTGAACCTGAATATCTTTCTCCACAGAGTTCCAGAACGTTACCATATCCAGGAAAGACCTGAAGTCAGGCAGGTGTGGATGAACACGTGTTACTATATGAACCTGGTGGCTTGTTTCAAGCAAGTTGAACAAACCATTAATGAGTATCGTAACACATTGTGGACAGGTGACGCCGATTTGCATCTATACATTTAAATGCCCTGTCCTCAATGTGTTAATTAAGGTGGTAGACAGCAAGAGCTAGTGCCAAGGTAAGGCTTGATAAAATTTAGGCTTTTCAATACTGTTTTTTTTTTGTTGTATTTTTTTAAATGGTTACAAATTGCAAAACAGTAGGAAACAAACCACACCTTGGACTTTTATTTATTTATTTATTATTTTTTTTATGTTGCAGTTCTGCCTAAAATGACTTTAAAGGGTCCATAACCTCTGTAGAAGATTGTATTTCCAGAGATAACTGCAGTGGTATTTTATATCCCACATGCTATTCTCAAACGTGATTTTGACATTCCACCAACAAGAAGTGGAGTCTAATTCCTCTTTCCTTGTTTCTGGGTTAGCCTTAGTGACTCGCTTGACAAATAGAATATGACAGACGTGATGCTTTGAGGTTTCTGAGGCTATGTCACAGGAAGCCTTGCAGCTTCCACCTGGGCCTCCTAACATTTGCTCTGGAAGACTACCTCTCAGAAAGCAGCTGACAGACCCCGAGAAGGCCAAGCCCTTTGGGGAGGCTCTGAGCAGGGGCTCTGACTGACAGCTCCTGCCCACAACCAGCACGAACCCTCTCCCCACATTCCTGTTTCACCCACTCAGCTTTTGAAAAGCAATAATGATCAAGCTCTCACCTCCCAGTCAATTAAATCAAAATCTCGGAGTGAAGGGCCCAAGCATCAGTGTTTATAAAATGATTTCCAGGTGACTGCAATCTGCAGCCAGGATTGAAAACCACTGACTTAAAGCAGAGGACAACCCTCAGATGAAAATAACCAAGTTTCTTATATTTATAAGTGCCCCATTCCTGAATTAAATAAGCTGGAAGAGAGGCTTTAAGTAATATTCCTTGAACCATGTATTTTTGTTTGTTTTGCTTGTCCAATTAATAAACCTATTATGTGCAGTACTGTAGCTATAAATATAACAGAGGGAATTCCAAGAAAAAGACCACTTCTTCCACCAGACTGCCATTAGTGCATAATCTAGTGAGGAGAAATGTTTGTAATAAATATCTGAAACACTAAGCAAAAAATACAGTAATTGTAGTAAGTAGTTCACAGCAGGGGTGATTAGCTTTCAGGGAAGGCTTTAAGGGCATGTATCCAGTGCAGCTGCAAGTGGCTTAAATGCGCTTGTTGCCATTTTGAAATTCTTAAATCATTTTATCTTTGAGTTTGTGTTTTGTAGGTGAAGTCCAATAGGTCAGTGGAGCATGCACAAGAAGCTTGGACACTCCAGCTCACACATTGTCCTGCATTTTCTGGACAGGTTTTTACCTCTTCCTCCCAACTCTGCCCACTACAGGATGTTGCTGCTGGTCTGTCTGGGAAGGGACTACTGGCTTGGTCCCTGGTAAAGCGCCTGGAAGTGGGTGCAGGGAGGCCAGTCAGGCGTATGCCAGTGCTCGGTGGGCTGCCAGCCCCACAGTGCACTCAGCTGAACACCTGGTAAGAGCCTTTCTCCTACCCTTCCCCCACCCCATGCCTCTCTTGCCCACCACCAATCCAGGTATCTAGGGGCTGAGGATGCAATCTCTTGAGAATTACCTATCTATTCACCTACCTGATGGTGGGAAAAGGGGATTGACTTCCTCACCTCCTGTGGAGGGTCTTGCTCCCCCCTCACCCCCTTAGCACCATATATTATGTAGCTGGCCCTACTGATCTTTGTTTCTGAAGAAGTGATGCTTACATAAACTCGTTGTGAGAAATTACTGAAGCACGAACTCAGGCAAGTCTATTGGCAGCATTTTGTTTCAATTACGTATATGTGAAGTGTTAGATGATAGCATAAAATTGGACTAATCACTCATTCACATTTCTCAACAGAGGTGACAAAACAAAACTGATGTGCATTAATTGGATGCCAGACAAGTGATGAGAAAGTACAAGTCAGGCGGAAGGAAAATATATCAAGAAATAATTTATCCTGTTTGGAAACTCCTAAACTTTTTTTGTTTTAAACTGGAATTTGACCTTTAGTTTTTCGCAGGACGGACAAAAGTAAATAATCCCCAGGCAAATGACAGGAACGAAGAAAGGTCTAAAACAACCTACAAGTCATAAAAAATAAATCTTGTGATTATAAAAACCATTATTAGAGTATTGGAATTTGGCATCTAATTTCTTGTCTTAAGAATATCCATCTTGTGACAAATGACCTAGTTACATGAAGATTCTAAAGATTAGCATTTACCTTCATTGAAGGTTATTAAGAACTTTGATGTAACAACTAAAGTGAGATTGATTTTTGATAAGAGACAGTGTTAAATATTTGGAATTCTTTATATACTTTACCCAAGATGAAATTTGGTTTCCTAGAATTCTGATAATCTTTAAAAACATGTCAACAGTTTTTGTGACTTGAGGATACTCATTACAAGACAGTTTCACTTACCAGGCCAGTGTGAAATTGAGGTGTCAGCATACCAAAATATTTCATTAACATCATATCACAGAAGTCTGGGATTGGGTGATTTTTTTTTTCGAGTTCTCTTGACAAGTTCCCACTTTTAAAATGGTTGCCATTTGTGGGATTAATTTGGAAAGAAAAATACGGCAGAAAAAAAAGTTAAGAAACATAAGTTGCATGTTTCTCAGTATCGCAGCCAATAAACTGTCTCTAAAACAGAAGTGCTACTAAAACAGGAGGCAGGGGAACATGAGAAGCCATACAAAGAATGCTAAAACACTTAGAAGAGGAGAAGCCGTTTATTGCTTTTCTCACTCTCTCACTCTTCAATGTGAACAGCAAGTAAGGAAAGATAAATTCCTCTGAGACACATTTCCTAATGTGTGACAGAAAACTATCAGTCCCTAAGTAAAGAGATGGCTGTCCTTGTCTTTGATTAATTAGGTTATGAACCCTGGGAGGATTACCTGTGTATTCAAGGACTGCTCATGACTGTGGAAGAGAGTATAGAAAAAAATTCAGGGAATATAAGATTCTAAAAAGAGACTCAAAGGTCTTCTCCTTATCCTCATATCAAATATCAAAGTCAGAAAGAAAACTGAAAGGAGTTTCCAAGGTTATCCTCTCTGTCCAGTGCCCCAGAGATATTTCCTTTAACCTGGATAATTGCTCTCCCTAAAAACTGGAGCCAGAAGAACAAAGGTCTTTAAAAATCTTTTATTAACATCAACTCTTACAATGGAAAGAATGTCACAACTTCAAAAAGAACATACTATATACATAATCGGCTCGAGTGCCTCCACCTCATTCCCAGTGTTACTCTCTTGGAAACAGCATGGGATTTCCAGTCTGCTCTACCACTTATTAACTGGATGGCTTTGGACAAGGTGCCAATTTCATGAAATTTAAACCACCACTGAATGTAAGATGTGTGTTCATATTTTATGTGCCACTCAGAAAAATAAGACAAAACTGCCAGTTATCTTTATAAAATACACTGATAGGAAGACACAGCCCGATTTTGGAGACGTTAAAATGTGAAAAATGACTGCTATGGTCTGAATGTTTATATCCACCCCTCCCCAAAATTCATATGTTAAAAACCAAATGCTCAAGGTGATGGTACTAGGAGGTGGGGTCTTTGGGAGGTGGTTAGGTCATGAGGGTAGAGCCCTCAGGAATGGGATTAGTGCCCTTACAAAAGAGCATTAATCTCCCCAGCACCTCCCTACCATGTAAGGACAGAGAGAGAAGTTGGCAATCTGCAACCTGGAAGAAGGCCTTCACCAGAACCTGACCATGCTGGCAGCCTGATCTTGGACTTCTAGCCTCTAGAACTGTGAAATATCAATGTTTGCTGTGTTACTCTGTTAGAGCAGCATGGATAGACTAAGATGACGTGCATATCAAAATTGATGAAATATGATGCTTAATGTTTGGAAGCCACAGCTTCCTGGCCTGTAGTATGTGGCTAGAAGCTATTTTAAATGATTGAGAATTTCATGACATGAAGCAGGCTGCACAGCAGCTGACATTGCATAACATTTCAATCAGGTTAAACTATGATTATTATTTTTATTGAATCTACTTGGACCAAATGTCTTAAAGAATCTATCCAATAGATGACCAGAGTACACTAGGTACAATCTTGTGAAAATTTCTGCTAGAAATCCAGTGAGCACATGTAATTTTGAGAAAGGCAGAGCAGCAGAAACGTCAGGATGCAGAGCCACAAGCAGAATCACCACAAGTGCTTCTGACCGCCTCTTGCCTCTCCCACAGGGGCTATTTTAAAAATGCAGCCAGCTGGACCCCTCCCAGACAGGAGATCTGAAATGATCACAGCCAAAGGTAGTATGACTGCAGGTCATAATTAATATTGATCCTTTATTTTTGTGTGTGGTACAATTGTTCTCCATGTTCGTTATGTGAGACTCCTCTTTTCACTTGTGAAAAGGGAACGTGGGGAGGGGTTGAAAATTCATGTACTTTTAGAAAAATTCTTAAAATTTTTGCCTAGCAGTCAAATTCAATCAACGAAGTGAATCTATACTACAGGTACAAAGGAGGGATTCCGTGTTATTTTCCTGTGAGTGAAACACCAGAGGCTCAATGCCTTTGAAATGCACTTGCAAGGAGCGTGATTGGCATCAGCTGTGAGGACAGAGTGACCAATATAGAAATAATGAGAAGGAGAGGCCTGCAGGCAGAAGCACCATGAAGAGTATGATGAGTGTGTGCATGACTGAAGATCAATATGTTCAGAAGATGATGGAATGGGTTTCAATGAGGGGAAAAAAAATTGATTCAGATAGCTTGAGTGTGTGCAGGAAGACTAAGAAGGACAATCTGACACCTGCCAATGCTGACATGAATGACATGGTGGGAGAGGAGAAGAGGGTCTCGCCCTTATCCCTGGGCTGCTATTCAGTACAACGTGAAGATGGGTGTGGTTACGAATGAATAAATGTATTCGTAGTTTTAGAGCCAAAGAGTTTGCTTCTTCAAAAGTATTTTCAAGCACATAAGTCACTTCTGCTAAAATAAATCCTAATGGGGTAGCTCAGTTGTCTAAAGCGTGTAGCATGAATCTAAAATAACCAAGCCTTGGAAAAAAATGGTGAAACTCAGCATCTCTTTTACAGCTTAAAAATCCAAGATAATCTGTGCGAGACCCGGACTATGTCCCTTGTAAATCACCAGAACACTTTCTCTTTATGATCAAAGGTCTCTGGCCTCAATATGAAGAGCTATATACAGATTTATTGACTTTGAGATCATTAGAGGGGTGAGCATTGCTTGTTGCAGCAATGGGCTTGAAGACCTGCTTGGAAAGGCTTCTTGATCCAAAGTTTGCAAGAGCCAGAAATTACTAGTGTAGACTAGTCGTGTGCCCAACTCATTTTATGAGATGGCTGCATTTCCTCCTCTGATTTTATTACATTTCCCCTAATTGCACATTATACTCCTTAACAAAATTTCTGCTTAAACAAATAACAAATCAAGGGATCTTCTGTCTCTTAACTTTTTCTCTGTATTTGTATTTAAACCTGGACCCCTAAAATTATCCCATAACATTTTCAGATTGCTTTTGAACGTAATTACTACTAATAGTTAAAGAAATTGACAGCTTTCCAAAATAAATCTCTAAATAAGTTATTTTAAACACTTCATATTTGTAATAAAAAATTGAACAACATATTTACAATCTTTAGTGCTCAATATGTTGCATGGATCAACTCTAAATTTCTACTTGAAACATTTCCGGGAAGAGTTGTTTCAGTTGTACTCGTATGAGGCCTTATTTACACTGTACAAAATGAACAAGTATTAGTCTCCACTGGGACAATATGAGCTATTCTTTCAATAAATATACATGTTTCCTGACTCCACAGAGCTTCAAGTCTCTAGGCTATTACAGACAAGTACACCTCCAACTTAAACACAGTATAATGAATGCTTTGGTAAGGTACATTCTTATGGGAGGAAATGTATTGAAGGGGCAACTTACCTACAGTAGTTGTTTAAGGAAGGCTTCTTGGAGGAAGTAGCCTCCAAGTTGAGGCTAGAACTAATCATAGGGTAAAGAATATGGGGTTTCCAAAGTAACTCTTTTGGTTTTCTGGTTTCCCAGCTCATTTCTTGTGCCAAATCTCTGCACTTCCCTGACTGGAGGAAGAGGTAATAATGTTCTAGATGTAACTTTTCCTAGTGTCTTATTCAGGGCTTTTGTAGTTAAAAGCAAAACAGAATCACTTCAACTTAGTTTAAGCAAAGAAAGGAATGTCTGGGAAAGATAATAGGAAAATCACAGAAATCTGGGGGAAGAGGGAAAATTTCAGAAAGGGCTCAAAGTAGGATCCAGAAAGCTAAAAGAAATGTAAGCAGTGTCTGCCTCCTTCCACCCCTCCCTGACTCTCTGCCAGCTCTCCCTGCCTGCCTCTCTTCATTTCTCTTTCCCAGTCTCTCCCATCTCTTGACTGATTCTCACTGCTGTGATGTACGTGTAAATACACCAAGTTAAATAGCACATTCAGAAACTGAGTTTATGTGTCCTCATTTCATGTCACTCACAGAAATAAATGCATTTTTCAGGCTCAGTGGCAAATTTCCAGAAGAGAGATTAAGAGATTCTGATTGGCAGAGCTTCAGTCACATACCTGTTTCCTATCTCTGAAAAATCTGTTGGAGCCAATAGAGTGTGGTCATAGAGTAGAAATTGTTTCCTGTGCTCACCCTGAGAGTAGGATGAGCACAGTGCACAGCAGCTGAGCTGGCAGACGCTGCAAAGGTGCGCTACAGCCACCTCCTCAGGAACATGGCTTCCCACTTGTTTACTGGCCTTTTTCTATCTTGTAACAACCACTGCAGAACTAACAAACCTGGAAATTCATCTTTTCATCCTTAATGAGCATTTTATTTCTGCCTCAGATTCCACTGCAAACTCTTCTGAACAAGTTTTCTTTATCTTGCTCTCTAAACTTCCATATCAAACAAGTCTCACACTGCAAAAAACCATTTGTTATCATGGAATCCTTTCTTTTCCTATCCTAAAACTCCCTCTTCCCTTAGGTGTTTAGACACTGTGTTATGACAGCTCTGCTCTTCCTCTACTCCCTCGCGCTCTTTCAGGTTCTTTAGTGTAGCCATCTTTTAAAGCTTGGTCCTTGGCCCTGAGCTTTTTTCCCTTGGAAAAATAACTGCATCTAATTCAATGGTTTTAACTACCCAAATCTATGCACCTCAGCCAATGATTCCATTGTGTTTCTAGTCCCCAGTCTCGATATCGTATCATTAATTATATTTCATTAGCTCCTCATGGCCATTCACCAAGCCCTACTGGTTCTTTCTATGCAAAGTCTTTCAGATTTTTTGTCAACCCACATTGTACACCTTAGTGTAGATTTCTCATTACTGTATACTGGCATAACTAAAACAGTCATCTTTCTGGTCTTCATGCTTTCAGTTCTGTTATGATAACTGTCAAAATAATTTCCTTAACCAGGATTGTATCCACCTGTTTCTCTGGCTCAAGGACCCAAAACAATTATTACAACTCAAAATAAAGCCAAACTCTAAAGAAAGCCTTGAAGCTGCATTTTTATTGGGCCACTATATCATATAATCTATCCCCACTTTAGTCCCTCCTACTCCAGCAAGACCAGCTTCTTGGTATGACAATACATATCTTATTCTTCCTATCCATGCTGCTGATAGTATTGTTCAATAGAATCATGATATCTTTCAAATTCCATTTTGCCAATCCAGATCCTTCATATGTTTTTTAAGACCTATCTTGCTTCACCCCCACAATGACCATTCTCTATGCCCCTTCATTTGTCCTTTTACTATGTTGTTCACATAATGCTTTATAGGTTTTCTTAAATGTTTGCTTCCTCAACTATATTGAAAAAACCTTGAGTATAAGTGGCATGATACTTTGCATAGCATCAGGCATGTGGTAGACCACTGGTTGTAAATAGGCAACCCATAGGCCAAAATGGACTTACTAAGATGTTATGTATCTAATAAGTTTAAAAATATACATATAGTTTTAAACATTTAAATATCTAGATATTTCACCTAAAACACAGACTTCCAGCTTGTTTTAAAAATAGAAATACAGGGCTGGCCAAGTGGTGCGTTGGTTAAGAGCTGGCTTGGGATGCCAGAGAGCCCTGGTTTGGATCCCACATATGAGGGCCCGTGACACTGCCCTCCACAGCTAAGATGCTGAACAACAGCTCAACCTGGAGCTGGGCTGCCTTGAGTCGCCTGTGATGGCAGGTAGGTTGCCATGGGCTACTGTGTGTAGCCAGCAGCCAGCGTGAGCGGCCAGCAGCCACTGTGAGCAGCCGTCCAGAAGCCGGCGACTGATCTGTCTCGCCCGGGAAGAGCGCAATGATGGTGCCAACTTGCGCCAGTGAAGCGACGTCCTCCACAACTAGACTGAAGAGCAAAAGGACAGCAACTTGTCTGTTCCCCTTCCCCCAATTCCCCAATAAAAATCTTTAAAAAAAAATAGAAATACGGTAGGCAGAATAACTGCTCCCCCCATCCAAAATCCATGCCCTAATCCCTAGAACCTATTATTTTATATTATATGGCAAGCAGAAATTAAGGCTGTAAGTGGAATTAAGATTGCTAATAAACGGATCTTAAAATAGATTATCCTGGATTACTCTCGATTATGGAAGGGGGACCAGCAGCTATGGAATGCAGGACTAGGAACCTCTAAAAGATGGATAAAGCAAGGAAACAGATTCTCCCCTGGAGCCTCCAGAAGGAATTGGTCTTGCCAACACCTTGATTTTATTTGAGTGAGGCTCATTTCAGACTTCTCACCTCTAGAACTGTAAGATAATAAGCCTGTGTTAAGTCACCAACTTTGTTGTAGTTTTTTACAGCAGCAATAGGCAACTAATATGCATGCCCAGGAGGTCAGTGGCAGCTGCACCTTTTGGAGCCTACACTTTCTAGTTCATCAGGTATCACCTCTTCCTATTGTTGACATCATAAGCATTTGACTTCATGACACCTAAAACAGCCATACAATGACTAGATGACCAAAAGAGATATTAACATTACCAGTAATAGTTCTAACAGTAAAGGCTGAAGGTTGTTGTGCTTTTCTTTAATAAAGGTAATGGGAAAAATGTATGTGTTCTACTTATAGCACATGCAATTGTAGTTTAAGGTATGGCTGTAGTTCTATGTGATAATATTGCTGAGTAGAAATATTTTGGTGGACTATAGCAGGATTTCAGTAGAGCTAGATGATTTTATTAAAGCACAATGTGCAAGCATTACATAGTACAGCAAATTTCAGAGAATTTCCAAAGCATCATAAACTTGAAACTGCAAGAAAAGTTGAGCATCACATTTATCCACAGACAATTGAGCTACTTAAGCATGTGTTCATCCTGTTATTTAAGAACATCTGATAGCAAGTGTTCTGCAAAATGAACAACTCCATATGTCCAATACTATCCATTTCCACGTGCTTTACAAGTCTGAAAATGCATTACACGGTGCTCTTTTCCCAGACCAAATTCAGATGTTTAAAGCTTTTTATGATCATAGAACTGCTTTGTTTCATGGAGTAGTCCGAAAGCCTTACAGCCTTATGGAACATACTTGTTGTGGTTGGTGAATTGATTATTTCAGAATTATTGTGATTTGAAAACAGGTAAAAGAAAATCTAAGCTGCCATGATTTTAAAGCAAAATGAACTCAAAGGAGTAATATTAAAAGCTAATAAGATGCTGCTTTTATGAGCTAAATTAAACCTTTGAATCATGGTGCCAGCGGAAGAAGCCCTCATGTCGGTGTCTTAGTCGAGTAGATATATATACCACCACAGACGTTGCTAAATCCAGATGCTGCCCTACTACTGAACTTTTGAGTAAAGACTCAGATAACAATCACCATTCAGACTCTTCTGAAATGTTTATGTAATTTCATAAAACTGTTTTAGCACTTCCTTTCCCCTACAACAATTATTCTTTTGAAAAGAGAGTTATGATTCTTTTCCTGAAGTAAAGATTATGGAAGTCAAATAGATGCCATGATGATAAAGTTCTAACCTAATTTCCTTATTCATTAGTTCAGCCTTTAATTGCTACAGACTTGCTAATCGGCTTTTGAATCTCTCCCTTCAAAAGACCGTGAATCAAGTTAACCTACTGAATATGAATTTTCTAGGATGAAAACTCAACTTGTTCTCTAGCTCAAAGAATCTCTGCACTTGTGAACTTATCAAAGTCAAACTTGAACCCAAACAAATGATAGAAATTCGAAAACGCACAGTGCCACAACTATTTGGTATTAAATTGAATAAATTAGCCCAGACCTGCTCATGGAATTCTATAAAAGAATAACTGCCTGAATTTTTCTCCCTGCTGTGAATTCACTCTTTAAAATGGCTACTTTGGAAGCCATTAGCCTTTTCAATAATTAAATTTGAATCACCCAGGGAGACTCCAAATTCAAATACAGAGCTAATATTCCTTGAATCACTGCTATTTGGCAAGCATTTTCCTACGCATTTTAAATATGCTTTTTATTTAAAAACTTTAACAAGTATTTATTATTAGTTTCTCCAATTTGCAAATTAGAAAACCTGGGTCCAAATTGGTCACACAGCCCAATGAGGTGAATAGAAAGTTCTGACTCCTAGTTCTTTCAATTACCGCCATCCCAACTCCCCCCCAACTATCTACTCCCAGCAGCTAGTGCTGGCAAGAACCTCAGCCAAAGCCTCTCACAAGCTAGTTATCTTTGCACAATTTTCTGTTAGCTCATGAAATATATTATAAACATTTTTATTACAAATATTTTAAAGCAGTTTTACACACAGTAGTGTAGTCTCATTTATTACCTCTAAATAAGTATTATCTGATTTCATTTCCAGGATAAGAAGCTTGGGGATTCAATTGTTTCTAAGCCTTTTCATGTTGATGATGTTGCTACATTTTTTTTTCCCCAACAACTGCATGTTCTTGGTCATAATATGTTTCTCCCTTAATATGGTTTTATTTGCAAAAAAGCTTCCAGAAGGCTGAGTTCTTAAAAACAATGTAATATAGTTGGATAATTAATTAGAAATGTACTGAAATAAGCCTTTCCCTCCTCTAATTTCTTTTGCTTACAAGCATGACTTCTTTGATATGAACATTGTTTTTAAAAAAGTTATGTATAATTCTCCTATAACTATTACAATTTCTTACAATTCATATGTATTAAAGGTAATAAGGAGAACAAATAAAAAAATTAAACGCCATCACAAAAATTTTATTATTAATATTATATGGACATACTAGTAGTCTTTGTTCTTTAACATAGAGAAATGCTGTTTTTAAAAACAAAAAATATAATATGGTCTCATAATCTCCTTTTTCACTTAATTTATCAGGGATAGTTTTCCATGTAATTAACTATTATTTTAGATCATCATTTTAATGCCTACTTAGTGTGCCATTGTTTGAATCAACAGAATTTCAATTAACTGCTATTGGTTTTTTTTTTGTTTTTTTTTTTTTTTTAGCTGAGCCATCCTGCCTTCTGTTGGCAGCTCAGCAGCAGCTTGGCTCGGGCCAGGAATCGAACCGCTGTTGCTCAGAAGCTCAAACTCTTGAGCGAGCTCTTAACCAACTGAGCCAATCAGCCGACCCATCCTGCTATTGTTGAAGACAAAGGTGGATACTGACTTTTTGCCCTTATCAAATGGAACTGCTAGGTAAAAGTGTCATGCTTCCTATAAGAAACTCACTCCTGGGCCGGCTGAGTGGCTTAGTTGGTTAAGAGTTCGCTCAAGAGTGCGAGCTCTGAGCAACAGAGTGTTGAGTCCCGCCCAAGCTGAGCTGCTGCTGAGCTGGCAACAGGGGCTCTGTTTAAAAAAAAAAAAAAAAGAAGCTCAAGCCCAGCAGCACTCATGAAAACAATTAACATCCCAGAATCTAACAAACATTGAGCATTGTATTTATTTAAAATATTTGCCAGTATAACCATCTTAACAGTAGTATATTTATTTGACTCACTTCTGCCACATATTTTCCTCCTCCTGCCCTATACTGCCAATTCTGACCTATGCCTCAGAGCAACAAAAGTAATTTGAGGTGGTGAATCACTACAAAAATACATTTGATAAGCCCCTCCCAGTCTTCAAACTGGAGTGATAATGGGCCTAGCAGGCCTGCTGACCCAATGAGACAGATTTTTTAAAAGCATTTAAAAAACTAGATATATACTTACAGAGAAAAGGGTATATATATGGATGACTAAGTGCACACCATGCGACCAGCCAACTCTCCATTTTTTTTTTTTTCCTTTTCCTGAATGGTGCTTTTACTGAATTGATAAAGAGGGCACAGGGTTCATAAATAGACTCTTTAACAGCACTTTCCGAGCACTTCAGTTCAATTATCATGAATTAACTTTAAAAACAGCATTAACTTTTCAGCATATACAATGTGCCCAAGAAAAACAACATACTTAGAAGTCCCTTCTCTGTTATTAAACTTTTTCTCCCTTTTGCTTGAAACCAGTAAGTAGCCTTCAACAAAGGGTTTCTAGTTCACTGACAGGATATTACTTATTAAATGGGGCCTAAATCTATCTTTGGTTTGAGATGGCTGGTTGATTGGACAACACAAATTACTGAGGGAAAAATTCAGTTCATTTCTGGGCAGAAATGTACATTAAATTGTGTGAGTGAAAAATCAATCCTCTGCACACTTTACCTTGAGCTCTAGGGCCTCAGATATATAGGTTTGAATCTTATTAGCTCACCTGAAGATAATCAGTGATTGATTTATAATCCACAATTATAATGTAGCAATTATAATTTGTATATATTTAGAGCCAAAAAGGAAATATGCGTTTCATTCACAGGAACTCTTCTTGTCATCAATGTACTTCAGGAAATAAAAAACAACACACACACACACACACAAATGTAATTATATTATGCCAATTCTCCAATTAGAGAGGATCTATTAGAATCAATTGAGAGGCTTTCTACAAATTATACATCTCTGTATAATATTTCACCTAGACATCCTAATGCCACCCAGAAACTGCTGGCACATGTCTCTGTTACTGATGTGACATGAAATGGTACCCCTCGGCTGTGGAGAGGCAAACAAGGACACCTAACATAGTATAGTAGCAAAGGACCTGATTTGTTGCATGGGTCATTCCAACCAGATTCTAGAAAAAGGCATTGCCAAGAAATCTTATGGAACACTTACTATGTGCCAGGCATTAGAACAAGTAATTTTATTTAATTTATTCCTTACAACAATCCTGTAGTGGTATCATTAAACTCACTTCAAAGATGAGAAAGGAGGACAGAGTTGAGCAATAGTTCTAGGAATAGATGGTTAACAGGTGGCATAATGGCACCCAACATATGTCTCCTGACTCCGAAATCAAGCAACAAATCAGTGTTATACGAGCCGGCTGGTGGCTCAATTGGTTAGAGCGCAAGCTCTGAGCAACAGGGTTGCCGGTTCAATCCCCACATGGGCCAGTGAGCTGCACCCAAGCTGAGCCGCTGCTGGGCTGCCAAAGGGTGGCTGGATGGCTCAGCTGGTTGAGAGCACATGCTCTTAACAACAAGGTTGCCAGTTTGACTCCCTCATGGGATGGAGGGCTGCGCCCCCACCCCCCACAACTAGATTGAAAGTGGCAGCTGGACTTGGAACTGAGCTTGCACCCTCCACAACTAAGACTGAAGGACAACAACTTGAATTGGAGCTGATGGGTCCTGGGAAAAACACAATGTTCCCCTTCCCCAATTCTCTAACACTCTTCCCTTCCCCAGTTCCCCAATAAAAAATAAAAAATCAGTGTTATACTACAGAATACACTTTTCTAGTTTCCAAACACTTGTACCCATCTTGAAGATAAATTACTTCTTTATAATCTTTTGTTTGTTTGTTTTTTATATCCTTTGTCACCAGCCAACCATAACATTTCTTTTAACATTATCTCAAGATGAGAGAAGAATCTTATATTGGTGATATTTTAAATAGCATCTAGAAGACATGATAAATATAAGTCCATCAGCAACATATATGCAACTTCACCCTTTAGATGGTAATACATCTGCAGCTGCAAATCTCATACATTTTGAATTATTTTCATTAACTTTATTTTTATCAGATGACAATTTTTAACTAAGACTATAAATTCCGTGGCCATATCTACAGTGCTCAAACATACTGAAATTCCCAAGAAAGCTCTGATTGCAAAATTTCTCCTCTTCAATCTTGTGCCCCACTCTTTTATGTTAGAAAATACAATGTTTCAAAAAACAAAATAGAAACCTTATATAGGACATGCCATTTTCTTTCTGATCAAGGAGTTGCAAAAAATTAGGAAATGACAGTTGACAAAATAAAAACCCAATCCCTCCCTCTGCTAGACCAAAATGCCTCTCCAACACTCAGCCAAAAACTGGACTACAACTACAGAATTTTATAAATAGCAAGAGTATAAATTAATCAGCATATACAATTCACTATTTTAAAATGTGTCACTAGTTTAATGAAAGCCAAAATTAAGTTTTCAGCTTCCTCTATTTTATTCATTTTGGTAAGTCATCATGTGCCAGTCAAGACAAAGAGACCCCAAGCAACTGTATTTAAAATACTTTATGAGCACTCACTAGATTTTTTTGGATTCTGATGAAGAGAACATGTCAGAAGCTCTTTATCTTTTAAAATGAAAGACTTTCCCCCTCAGAAACACATCTTAATAAAGCAGGGATTTTTTATTATAATTATTACTACTAAGAACTTCTCTCAGTGGTCCTGGGGAAACATCTGCCCCTACTAATGAGGAGGACAGGACTCATCTATTATATCTGCCACTGTATGAATCCCTGAGCTCAATAAAATGAAATTAGGAAACTTTCAAACTTGGTTACAAAAGAAGGTCATGGGTAAAGTTTGCTATAATACATTTGATATTAATGTGCAAAGCAAAAAACTCTGTAAAGTAATAAAAATATGCATGTATTCTAATGCACTCCATGATTACAGAAGCATCCTGAAAACTACTTTAAATCTCTCTTAAATTGTACCAAACTCTTTCAAGATGCACTCAAAATTTCCTCCTTTGTAGTAAATACAAAGCTTACAGTCTTTCATTTTGAAGATTTCCTACTCTTTCATATTCACCATTTTACTGACAGCCTTGCCCACTGGTTGGCAAACATGCCTACATTTGTCTGACCCTAGGTGTGGGCACAGCATTGTTCAAACTGGGGTTCCTACCTTCAACCTCTGACTTAAAAAAAAAAAAGAAAGAAAGAAAGGAGGAAAGGAAGAAATAAAGAAAGAAAGGGTTCATTCATGATTTTTTTTTCTATATCTTCAGAGCATATCTCGGATCTAAAAATTCTCCGCTTAGGGTCCTTCAATTTTGCTTTAAAAGCTTGTGTACATATTTGAGGCACCGCACAACACACTCTACTAGCTTGCTTTAATGGAAAGGAGAGCCTCTCCTCACTTGGCAACAGGGAGACATGAGGAAAATCAGAGATGGATGATAAGAAAAGATCCCCCTTCATGTGCCATTAAATCAAATATTTAATATCATTAAGTTCCTCTTAAGTCAAAACTTTGCAACACTCACTCAGCACTTTAAAATTCACTTAGAGCACATATCATTCCAGCCCTTGCTGCTCTCAATAGGTTAGATGGCCTCAGGGAGCAGGAAGCATATTCTATTTATCTTGGAACCATAGTCCTTAATAGTTGCCCTAAAATTATTGGTTTGAATTTTAATTATTTTTCCCAGATATGCTATTAAATTTAATAGAAAAAAAGTCACAGCTTTCGTCTACTGAGTAAGCTTGTGGGAAGATGACATGTGAACAGCTTTCTTACTATCAGGACAATTGGGAAAGGCTTGAGAGGAGCAAAGGGACCACTGGGTATCCTGACTAGTGCACCCTTCTTGGTTACCTCTGCCTTTCATTATCTTTGAACTATTTTATAACCCTGTAAATTGTAGACAGCTGAAAATAATGCCAATCATATTTATCTATATAAATGCAAGTGAAATGAGTCCTGTGAAATACAATTCATTATTGCTTTGTGGACAGAGCAGTTTTACAGATCTACTTGAATATTCATTTCAGCTTTCCTTATTGCTCAAGTGTATATTTCTTTGAATTCTCCCTTGAACTAGTTGTAACATCTTACTGGTTTTCTCATTAATTAATGAAGCAAATAAAATCTCTGACATATGTTTATTTTATATTTGTATGAGAGCTGTGATTTTTTTCTTTTTTAAAAAAATTAGCTGTAAAATAAAGTGAGACACTTCTCTTCTTGAAAAAGCAAAAAAAAAAAAAATTAGCTTTTCACAACACACTTCTAATTTTTTTCTAGCCTGATCATTGAAGTCAAGTGTTTCCATAAACTCAATAGGTCATCTCAGAATCTGACTTAAACTCTTAAATGGTACCAGAGTATAAAAATTTAATATATACTAATAAAGCAAATTTATAAAATAATGGAATAAAGTATCCTTTAAATTTTATCCTTTAAGCTTCAAATGAGAGCCTAGGAATCAGTGTTTTCAGATCATAACCACAAACAAGTGAGGAAAAGATTCAACTCCTATTCATGAGTGTTGGAAAGACATTTTCCAGATTCATCTCTCCTATTCTTGCTAAACACTGAACAGACCTGTACGTATATTGTTTACTTTCCATTTCCCTTCTCTAAATTAAGAAGTAGATTTTTAAATTTTATTTTAGAAATTGATCTTAGTAAAGAAAACCAGAATTTTTCAGTGTCCAGCACCAATGATTTAACTGAGAAAATCTGTATATTGAGAAACAGTCTGCATGAAAGGGACAAATCTATTTGTTAGAGATCTCCTATGTGACAAAATGTTCATCATCAGACTCCAAAACTATTTTCTACACAATTATGTTGACCGTATCATGGCAAATTTCCAAAACAGGAAATTAATACCCTGCCCCCGTTGCTTGAAGGATACTGTCTTTGGAGCAGATATCATCATGGTCTATCAGAGGTGGTAGATTTGGTGTTTGTGTAAAATACTCATGTAGTTATTCCCTCAAATCCAGTTTTGCCATGCTGGAAATAAACTCATCCTTGGGAACTGTTTAAAATTTGAACATACTGTGCAACTTCATAAAGCACCCAGAGTACAGAAAAGACATACAGAACTTTTCCCAACTTGCTTCAATAGGCCAATAAACCATAATGGTTCTTCAGGAGGTATCAAACTTTATTGGACATAGCCAATGAAATGGAACAGCAGGGGATTATAAGTGTGCCTAAAGCATTGGCATATTTTCACTCCGAAAATACCTACAAAGAGTTTTCAAATTTATGTAAAGATTCTAGCACAGACACATAAATATTGAACCAGAGAACTGGCTGTTTTTATATTTTATTGCTTATTTCATCAAAAAGAGTTTTTGAAGGTCTCTTTATCTAATCCTTAGACAATGAAATTACCACAATTAATCTTTACCCTAATAAACTCAATGCATATTTGTGAATGGCCTAGGGAACCATAATTAAAAAATAAATTTCATGAATGTTATGTTTTTCAGAAGCCAGTCATTACAGCCGATAGTAGTGTTACCTGCTTCATTGTCTAACAGGATGTATTAGACTAAAACCATGAAACAGTAACCTTGAAGGAGAAATGGTGAGTCATAAAATACTAGATGTGTAATTTCTTTTACACATTTCTAAACAAAAAAAAAGATGTTCTCTTTCACCATGAGGTGGGAATGGATTCTTATTACCTCATGCGACCTGTTTTAGATGGACAGTCTCTGAACAACTAAGACTCAAGAGGCATTTCAAAGAGGCAGATGACCTCATTATCCAAAATTTAGAGGAGGCAATAATGACTCAAGAGATGAATGTACTGGGCTTCATTTTCTGGGATTATCAACTTTAATTAACAAAAATTATCCAGCAGAACAGATAGCTACCTAATGCATAACAATGCGCCTAGAAAAAAATTCAAGAAAATGAATTCACTCCTCTTGCTAACTATGCATAGGTAATTGTAAAGTAAAGACAGGGATTTTTGTTTTTGGTCTAATGTACTTATTCAGTAAGAAATTGACTTGTCCTTGGCTAATACAGACAAATTTAATATTGTATTACAAAAAATATGTGAATTTCAATGGAAACAATTTCAATTTGACATGTTTGCTATTTGCTTGGAAGAAAACAAAAATAAACACATGAAGTTAACCTGTTCAAGAATAATTAAAGAAAAACTCTATTCTTATTTTAAAAGATGGCCTTTGCCTGCTTTCAGAAGCTGGGTTTGCTGCCTTCTCTACTCCCACTTAAGGTAGGCTTTCTTTTCTGGTCGATAAGGAGTGACATCAAAGAGCATAGAAGATTTAGAGACAGAAAAATACATAAAATTAACAATCCTTCCTTGATCTCATAGTTTCCTGATAATTATCAACTAAGAGGGCACTGTTACTTTGTTCTTATAACAAAGAGAACCATTTATAAAGGTCAGTAAAGGATGGATAAGTTCCATACTGGAAAAGAAAGAAAGTGAAATTAAGTAATGATTTAAAAGTTGACTGAAGGAAGGCAGTAAGAGCCCAGGGCAACAGTGTTATGTGAGTTGTCTTAAAGCACCTCAAACAAATCAGAAGATCATGTTGCTTTAGGTGTTATTCTAACCATTGTTTTTAGGGCATTTATGAAATAGCTTGTTTCATTGTACCTAGGGGATACAGATTTGAATTAAAGCTCAGTATCCAGGACTGCATAGTTTATATTGTATTTCCCAACAGAAAACAACAACAACAAAAAACATCACATTAGTAAAACTAAATGATAATGAAAATAAAAATAAAGTATCTCCAAAGAGTTTTATTTTGGTCAAGCAAAAGGGATGATAAAGGCTTCTCCACCAAATCTATATTACAAAATAGTGTTTTCAAAAATGTATAATGGTTCCTATAAAATCTCATGGAATTATCTATTCCAAACTAATTTAAAAGAAAGACAATTAAATCAACAAGGTTTTCATTCTATAAAGAGAATATTTATCACATTACTTGGAGATATATTCTAATTCCCAGAAATCCTATAAAACTACTTAACTGACCTCCTGGCATTACCAAACAGAAGATTTCATTAATAAGCTCAATCCAGTTTATTATTTTGCACTTAAAATTGAATTAAAGTTTCTTTCCTGCTTCCACCACAGTCAAGGGAATTGCATTTGAAACTAACTCAAGTTGTGTTTGCGTATATGATCAATTGGCTCAAAAATTAGAGGAGAGATGGTTACTTAAATCCTAGATATAAAATGCTGTCACAAATGATAACATAATGATATAATGTCATTAATGCTAATAAATGTTGATGACCTCAGAGCCCATCCTGTAAAATTATCCATTGGTTGTACTTTAAATACAGTTCATTTGGTAGTTCAGTAATTAATCCCATTTGAATAGAGTTCTTTCCCACCATCAAAACAGAAACATACACACACAAACACACACACACACAAATGAACCTTCTCTTAAGTTCCCAACAATAGACTTAATAATGCTCTGATTCAATTTGAGGGAAATAAAACTATCATGTTTGTTACTTTTTAGGAGTTTTGATCTGTAACCACTATAAATTCTGACTGAAATTCTTAGAGACATAATCATCTCTAAGACTGAGGCACTGAGGGTTCGTTGGAGTGTTATAATTTGGTTCTATTGGCACTATTATACCTTCAGAATTAAAAAACAATTTGTTTTGTAAATCTACATTTGGATTACCCTATGATGGAATTTATCTTGAGTGTATTTTGTGCTGTCATCCAAGCATTTAGTCACGAAGAAATTGGGAGATTCCAATCATGGCAGAAAGAGTATGTTTTCCTTATGAACTCATCATTTCGTACTCTAGGGGCTTCAGACCTAGATGCGGCTGTTGTGCTCTATGAATGTTATTTAAGACTGAATGATCTAGACTTTTGGAAAATGTACTGTGGATGTTGTGATTATCCATAGAGGTCATGGGATCCATGCATCCTCCTGTGGGAAAAATTTCCTCAGCAGGAAATGAATGTTTTCATCATCTACCATTTTAGATCAGGAAATTCAGGGGCCATTGCCATTGGACTTGAGGCAGAAAAGGCTTCCTCCTCTCTCTATGGCTGCAGTGCATGGGGACCCAGACTCCATATATGAACCTGTCTGGAAATTCCTGGTCCTGGAAGTTGAGCTAGTACATGGAGACTTGCAAAGGCTAGATACGAGGTCACATCTCGGTTATAAATGCTATGAGCCACCACACAGAAGCAAATCCATGCTCTACTTCTATTACGCCCATGCCTTTTGTAAAGTCTGGAATAATTGTGTTACAGGGTATGAGGGAGAGAAGCATCTCCACTCCAAGACTGGAATAGCAGTGCTGCCCATAGTAATCATTAGGTGGCAGCCGGTGTCTGTGAAGTGGCGATCTCACAATGTCCATCAGCAGCAAGGTCAAGTCATGAAGGCCAGAACAAAGGCCAGAGGAGAACCTGTTACAAAGCATGGATAGACCTGCCTGTGAGAAACTCTCCGAGATAACTGTGGGCCTGTGAATGGCCTTGCTTTCTGGCAGGTTGGCTGGTATAGAGAGATAACATATAATCACATTTTAGAATCTCAGGCTGGCAAGACTAATGGCATGTGGCAATGCATATGCAAATGTGTATCATATCTACTTCCAGTTTTGTATTCTGCATTTGCTTTTATCTTAATCCTATTACCTGAGCATTTATATATGCAACTGAATTGTCATTGAATATATAATTTCATTGGCTGCACAATATTTCTCGGTATGGATGATACAATTTAAACATTTCCCTCTCAGGATTTAAGTTATGTTTTTCCTGTTCAATAATTTGGCTATGCATATCTTTATACATATTTCTCAACATCTGTGATTAATGTTTTACCTGAATCAGAAATTCTGACTCTCTCTAAGGGGAGTAGTCCAAGTCGACATCTAGGACAGGAAATATTGATATTCAAAGACAAGAAACAAACTTTTGACTGTCCATACAGGGTCTGAATGGGAAACTCAGGCATCAAGGCAACTTCTTACTCTCTCATAGCCTGGAGTGCTGTTTTATTTCTGCTCCTCACTTCCAGTCTGATGCTTTGTCCTGAATTTCTCTACAGAGCCACTTTATTGTCTTACTTATGATTCTTGCTCCCTGTAAGCATCCCAAGTTTTTAAGTGATTCCATTCTTCTTCAAGCCCCAAATTGATATCAAATTTCTTCTTGACCTCTACCTGACTGTAATAGTTTCTGATTCAAATCACACACTCATATATCCAGTTGGTATACCAAGCACCGCACTGGTTTTTATGGGTTCACCACAAGTCCAATCATTTGTGGCCAGAGAGTAGTGTGGTCTGGTATTTTATATGGCTATTCCTACCAACTGGTTCTTCCAAAAGGCAAAATTTGGTATCAGTTGAAATTGGATAGAATGTTTATAATATTCTGTCTTTGAATATAAAGACAAAATCTATAAATATTTGCTGGAAGATATGTATCACATATTGCATTTTAGGGCTATTCTCAGATTTTTTTCCTGTAATTTAGAATAAATGTATATCTTCTCATGATTATTGATTATTACTAGTATACAGGAAAATGTTACTATGATTATTTTTGTTTGTCATTTTTTAAACTCCTTTATTCCAACTATAAGATGTTTTTCTTGATTCTATTAGATTTTCGGCATAAAGAATCATATTATCTTCACATAATGATAATCACACAAATCCTCTCTAATAATTTTATCTTGGTTATTGCTTCTGATCTGAGCTCCAGAATTAGATAACCAACTGACACTTGAATGTTTATTAAGCTTACTGATCTTCAACTACTCTTCCCTATCCTTGCACCCACAAGCATTTTCTTTTTCATTAAATGATTATTACTATCCATTTAGTTGCTTAGGCCAAAAACATAGGAGTTATCCTTGGTTCCTCACATGTTACCACAAAGCCACGATTCTGACTTGTGAGTTGTCCTCCAAAATATATCCCAGTTGAACCATTCTCACAATTCTCTACTCTGACCACCCTATGCCAAGCCATCATTATTTCTGACCTGAACTACTGTAATGGCTGCCTAGTTGGCTCTTTCCAACCTCCTTTCACACAGATCAGCCAGGGTGTTTCTTCAAGGATGTATACAAGATCAAGACATACTTCTACTTAACATCATCAAAAATTAACTCATTAAAATCAGAATTTTCCACACAGGAGCTGAGGAAAGAATTCTAATACCCACTGAGTGGCAAAGCTATGACTTGTGAAGCACCAGAGATGTCCTGTGTAGGAAACTTGTCTTGAGAGAAGTGATCCCTCAGTCAAAAAAGAATGAGGAGAGATGGAGAGAATTCTAGTATCACTTCAGTATCCTCATCTCCGATGTTCCTGATGCCAGATGTGCCTCTTCCTTCACATCGTTTGATTACTTAGGCTAATACAATCTTCATTTCTGCCTGAGCTCTCCTGAATTTGGTTTCTCTCACTTGCATGGAATCTCAACTGTGTAATGTTCTGGGATGAAATTTTAAAATGAGACAAATAAAGTTCCTTCCTTATTTCCTCTTGGGTAAAATTAAATAAGTATTAGTTTTTCTATAAGACATAATCAAACCTATTTTTGAAAATACATATAAGCAAACATCTTGATAGTGTCTTCATATCTTTTTCTGGTTCTTGCCCCAGAAAGGATCAGGCCCAGCACTGTTTATGTTTCTGGTACTTACTGAGCAGGTAGCATAAGTGTAGCTGCAGCAATGAAATGAGAGCATTGGTTACAGGTTCTCCAGGACTAGCCACAAGTCAGCTAACAGTGTGATAACAATAGCTACAGAACTTGGACTACATGGGCATAAGAAGAACAAAACTAATAGGTTCAGTGTTATAGAACTAGGCTGAAATTGAGGCAGACAACAAGGATTAAAACCCCAACCAGAGGGCTCAGGAAACTGATCTGAGAAAGCAGGTCTAGATTGGAGACTCCTAATTTCAATCAGAGTAATCAGAAAGGGTAACACTATGTATATGATTAAGAAGTAGTCTTCAGGGCTGGCCGAGTGGTGCGATGGTTAAGAACTGGCTTGGGACGCCAGAGGCCCCGGTTCGGATCCCATATATGAGGGCCAGTGACACTGTCCTCTACAGCTAAGATGCTGAACAACAGCTCAACCTGGAGCTGGGCTGCCGAGAGTTGCTGGTGACGGCGTAGGCTGCAGCCCCTGTGGCAGTGGGTTGCCATGGGCTACCGTGTGTAGCCAGCGGCCAGCAGCCGCAGTGAGCAGCGTCCAGAAGCCCGCGACTGATCTGCCTCACCTGGGAAGAGCGCAATGAAAATACCAACATGGGCCAGTGAAGCGACTTCATCCACAACTAGACTGAAGAACAAAAGGACAGTAACTTGTCTGTTCCCCTTCCCCCAATTCCCCAGCACTGTTCCCATCCCCCCAACTCCCCAATAAAAATCTTTAAAAACAAACAAACAAAAAAAAAAGAAGTAGTCTTCAGGTGGCAGGATGGCTCAGCTAAAAAAATAAAAATTAATTAAAAAAGAAGTAGTCTTAATACTGTTTTAGAGAAGCTAACAGTTATTCAGAGGCACATCCATTACATTTTGTCTTTATAAATATTATGAGTATTAACTACAAAAATTTAATCATTATTAATAAGAGTCTCATTCCTGGACTTTTAGAATTAGGATGGCTGGACTGATGCAAAACAGCTCGGATTGTAATTATTGTATACTTTAATGTTGCATTCGTTGATTAATTCTGTGAGGCTGTTTGTCTGATACTTGGGTTTAGGTAACAACAAAAAGAATTTAGGTTAATGATGAAAAAATCTCTCTTGACAGTTCAAGTTATTAAACACCAAAATAAGTTATAAAAAAGATTATTAAATCATTTTCTCTCAAAGCCTAAAAGAAAGCATAGATTCCATCTTACTGGGATGACTTAATAATAGCAGCTTTTATTGGAGGCAGATGGTGGAATGAATAACTGCCAAATTCCTTCAAATTTGATGATTCAAAGCCTATACAGTTTCAGAAAAGTCTTCGAATTCTGTGACAAAGTTCTTTCTATGCAGCAGGAGTCTACATCTGAAAGCTACCATGGAGTACTTGTGGCTCATCACTTCCGTATTTTCATTTTTAACTCAAAACCATAGTTGTAGTGAGAAGAAATAAGGAAGCAGGGAGGAACAAAAGAAGAAGAAACAAAATGATATGTATGATATATTCTTTATTTACCTACTTGGAACTATATAGAATCTGGATTAAAAATAATATTTCATAGGGGCCGGCCGAGTGGCTCAGTTGGTTAAGAGCTCGCTCAAGAGTTTGAGCTCTGAGCAACAGCGGTTCGAGTCAGCCCGAGCTGAGCAGCCGTGAGCTGCCAACAGGTGGCAGGATAGCTCAGCTAAAAAAAAAAAAAAATTTCATGAGCACAAATTACAAATATAATATAGGCTTCCATAATTCTGCCAGTGGCGTAGGCTATCATTCATTGTATTCTCCTAAATAAAGTGCTATTATTATGGCCCAATGTTACTTGGAATTAAAAAAAAATAATAAGCAATGATTTTGTCATTTGGGAAGACCGAGAAAGAAATCTTGAGGTAAATGTCAAAAAATTAAAATATTTTCATCTGACACTACAGTATGAATACTTAATAGTTTTAGGCTCAATGCAGGAATCTGACTGGAGTAACATCACCTAAGACTACTCAAAAACTTTTTTTAAGGTATCATTTTAATAAAGGGCTGCTGTAAATGTTTACCTAAAACATTTATAAGAATTCTATGTGTTCTCTTAAAATGGAAATTGAGAGAATTATTTTATGAGTTTGTGGAGAATATTTGATTCTTCTAGCAAAAACCATTTTTCCTCACACCTGGCTTTTTTTTTTTAATAAAGTGCTGAGAAAATTAATTCTTAAAGTAATCTCACATTTATAACTAAGCTTTTGATCTTATCACTTTAGTGATTGGATGGGGGAAAGATAAAATCTAAGTTTAATAATACCAGTGAAGAGAATGCTTCAAACATGTGAATTGCTTTGAGACTTACATATTAAGTTGGGCCACAGAGACAATATAAATGCAAAGGCAAAAACTGGAATAAAAATCATTTCTAAGAAAAATGATTTCAGGTTCTTAGTGAGGTTACCCAATGAATTACAAAAATATATATATTGCTTTTTTTTGGGGGGGGGAAGAGAAAGGAATGAACAAAAGGAAGGGAGACAGGAAAGAAGGAAGAAGAAAAAAAGATGCTGATGCACCTTGAATTACTGAAGTTTTAGGCACAAAAAATATAATTTGTTTAGCATCTTTAATATAAGTGTCATCACAGATGACTTCTTGGAAGCAAACGAATGACTTGTAAATCTTAAGTACACCAAGCCGCCTGTGAGCACGCAATTGTAGTGAGAATACATAAAGTACCACAGAGTAAATGGTGCATCACTCTGATTCAGGGCTTGCTGTCATTTTCACAAAGATACATAGACAACCAAAGGCAATGTATGAGTGATTCTGGAAGGATATTGAGGAGACGCTGAGCAAATACACGTGGCTATATAAATCTACTCTCGTCCGTAGATAATTTAGAGGCAGAAATAAACCACGTTATTATAACACAATGTAGCTACTCTTGGTACCATAAAGACAATAAACATCAAAAAGACACTTTGAATGGCTCTATGAAGTCATAATGGAAATGACTTTCATATGGAAAATGCTCAAGCACTGTTTTCAAAGATTAATTCACTTGAAATTGATTTGTTTAAAACCATTTCCAACTCCTGCATCCTGACATGCTTGGTTCTTGGTCATTAAGCAATGAACCCTTTTGATGTTAGACCACATAATCACATTAGTGAAACTGAAACGTATAGCAAAGAATTTTATTTAAAAAGTGTAACTGCCAAAAGAAGATGAAAATTAAAAGTATTTCTACCCAATCACTGAAAATTGCATTCTCAGTAATTTCCTGGGTTAAAGTGCCTGCAACTGTAATATGTCTGTACCAGTATTTAAAATGAAGCAAACAGCATTCTATTACCACGAGCTGCTGATAAACCCAGAAGTTTATTGTTAAGTGAAAGAAATCAGTTATTACGAATACAGTTGATGCAGCTCTGTAGAATATTATCTCAGAATTATAGCAGAGGCCAAGAGCAGGTCTCTAAGTTAGGCCAGTGTAGGTGTATTTGTTTTGTCACTTCCTCATTGTTTGACTTTTTGGGAACGTTACCTAAAAGCTTTGTAAGCCTCAGTTTTTTCATCGTAAAAATGAGAGATAAAATATGTTGTTTAAGGGTACAAACTTGGAACTAATAGGAAAATAAGTCTTGGTAATCTGTTGCACAGAATAGTGATTATAGACAATGATGCTAAACTGTAAACTTTGAAGTTGGTAAGAAACTAAACCTTAATTGTGTTTCAAAAAGGAACACAAAAAGGAAATGATTATGTGATGTGATAGAGGTGTTAGCTACCACATATGGCAATATATAAATGTGTCAAGTGAACATGTTAGACCCCTTAAACTTACACAATGTAATATGTCAATTATATTTCAATAAAAATAAAGTAAAAGAAAAAATATGGGCGGTAATCATGCCTCCATCATAGATTTGTTGTGGCAATTAAATACAGTAATGTATATGGAGCACTGATGGCATAGCCTAGCTTAGAGAAAGCCCCAATAAAAAATTGTAAATATCATTATTATTACTATTATTATTAGCCAATTCTTTTTCTATCGCATAGGAAAAGTAATAGGGTTTCATTGGTCTTTTCATATGTGAAATAGGTAAGAACTAAAATGCAAAGTTCCGGAGAGAACGCTATCATTTCTTTCTTCAAGACTTTCTCAATAATCTAGGGACAAAGCTACCTTAGAGAAAGTGGGGAGAGGTGAGGACGTGAAAAAGAAGAAAAGTAGGTGAGGAAAGAAATATTTTCCAAGAATCTGTGCAGCCCCTGTGTCAGCTCATACATTACATCATTTAACCCTTGGAGTGACCTGGTGAGATGTTTATTCCATGCATAAGGAGTCTCAAAGAAGGATAGCCAAGATTTTTAACCCATGCCTCTTTTTCTATCCCATGATGCTCCCAGAAAAGAAACTATAAATATGTCAATACTAATAATAACAATAAGGACTATGGTCAAAGAAATTTTTGAACTTTACAAGCCTTACATTTCATACCAGGAATTAAGCCATTTGCTAAAATAGTTACAATTCTCATCAACATTAAAGGCCCAGTCTAGATAATTTTCAGATAAGATTGTAATGAGGAATCTAATTTGTAAAAGCACTGCATTCCAGCAAGACATGCAGTTTAACAACAACACAAAAAAGGTAGGAGTATTCCAGAACAGTGTTATGCAAAGTGTGGTCCATACATCACATGCTAGACTTGGGGTGCCTGCCTGGGTAGGTTCGCCAAAAAGTTAGTAGAGTTTAAGCTTCTGGGGTATTTACTGTGAAAGCATACCTAATTTTATACTTGTAGTTTGTGTTAGTTTCTTTCAAAAGACCCCTCCCAAAACTGCATTAGGTCCTATAAAACTTGTATTATTTCCCCACTCTTTCTATGTATCCAATTGCAGATTCCTGGGCCCCATGCCAGATTTATTAAATCTCTAGGAGTGGAGTGCAAAGTATCTTAATTTGTAATTGGTGACCCAGGTGATTTTATGTGAACATTACATTTGAGAATCAATGTTGTGGAGATATAATATGAATTACAAAATACTGAGCATTATGTTTATTCATTTCAACATGATCTCTCTCTTATTCACATTGTAGTAATGTAAATAAGCCCTTAGACCTGCTTTTATTTATATATCACTATTTGTGCTGGTACTTATATTTGAATAGGAATCTGTGTGTTGTAGTGGGTTTAATTGCATCCTGACCCTCCAAGACATGTGCACCCAGAACCTGTGAATGTGACCTTATTTGAGAAAAGAATCTGCAGATGTAATTAAGGGTCTTGAGACCAGATCGTCCTAGAGTGGTAAGCTGCACACCAAATCCAATGACAAGTGTCTTTATAAGAGACAGAAGAAGAGAAGTCACAGGCAGAGAAGGGGGGAAAGCCATGTGAAGGTGATGATGCAGGCAGAGACTGGAGTGCGGCAGCCACAAAGAATAGTGAGAGCTACAGGGAGCTGGAAGAGTCATGGAAATATTCTCCCCAAAATACTGCAGAGATAGTGTGGCCCTACTAACACCCTGATAGTGTGCTTCAGACCCCCAGAACTATGAGAGGATACATTTCTGTTGCTTCAGGCTCCAAAGTTTATGGTAATTTGTTTTAACAGGCTCGGGCGCTAATACATGTTTTTATTCAATATTTTTCCACAACACACATATTATGAAAACCTCGGCTTTTCCTCTTAAATTATTTTCTGTTAACTTTGACACTATCTTTCCCCCATAATGATGTCTGCCTTCTGCAGATAAGTCTTCCCCACTAGCAAGGGCATTTGGGAAAGCCTGCTGTTTGATGTGCTTCTAGAAGGATCTTAACTCCTAGGAACTTAACTCCTACATGAACACCAGATCCCTGACTTCCCCACCAATGTTACCCTCCAACATGGCTAGTCCCTCTTCTTTTAGGTCCCTGGCTCTTGGTCATTCAGTCATATTCTTTGGGGAGACCGTACTCAGATCCTGAATTCCCAGTGACATTGTGGTGACATTCTAGCTTTTATCTAGCTCCTGTCAGCCTTTTAGGATTCAGTGTCCAGTATCCTCCCCTTTACTGTCTGCCTCAAACCTCTTTATTTAAATCATAGATTTCAGTACTTTTGGCTTAAGGCTTCTCAGGTTTTCAACATTCTGAGGAAAAATAATTATGAGCTTAAAACACTATAACCCACCAAGTTAGCATTCAAGTAGAAGAAGAAAATAAAGAAGATTCTGAAGGCAATCAAATACTCCTTGAAATAATAACTTGAGAATTCATTTTGATAAATAAAAAAATGGATCCAAGAAGGAGAAATGTGAAATATAAGAAAAGATGGTAAACAAAGGAATCATATACTTGATCATTAATTCTAAAGATGTCTATGAAACATTTGGTAATTTTAAAGATGTGCAAGAAAGTAGAGAAATAATATAAAAGATATGTTAGGTTTTTGGTGAAATTACAGGTGATGATAGTAAAGCATAGGAGGTATATAAATATTAATTAACATTAGGTGATAAACAAAAAAAACAGACTTGTTTAAATATGTGTTTAAACTTTTCCAGGGTACTCATTGATAATAAAAATGGAATGAATAAAATCTAAATTATAGAAAACAAAATATAAAATAAAGAAAACATTTTTTTTAAAAGCAAAAATAGAGAAACCAAGCAGGAATAATAAAGATAGCAACTAGAAAACATAATAGGATACCATGAATCTAAAGTAAATAAATTAATAAAGCCAGGTAAGTAGTGATTATAGATGATATAGCTGAAACAAATGGCACAGAAAGGTTTAAATAAAAGGATAGAAAAGATACACTAATATGGAAAGAATGAAACAGGAAACCCAGCAATATTATTAGTAATCAAAATTTAATTCAAGGACAAGAAGAGATATTTGTTAATTGTATAATCTACCCAAAATATATGCCATTAACCTTTATACACCAAATAACACAGACTTAAAATATAAAACAAAACTAGGCATACAAGAAGAACTTAACAAATTCATAACCATACTGGGTTATTTTATCCCACATCTGTCAGAAGGGAATAGATCAAGTAGACAAAAAAATAAATAAGAACATGTGATAACCTAACAAACATGGCCAAACATTCACACACATGCACACATACATACATACATACACACACACACACACACACACACACACACACACATGTTCCTCTGATATCAAGAAATGCAATAGGCACAAAATATCACTGTGATTTGAGAGTGATCTAACCTCAAGAATGAGTAACATTCCCCAACATCTTTGCTGTAAATATGACAAAATAGTTAAAAGCATTCTTAATGTCATCCATGTCATCCGTATCACTCTCCTACTTTTTAATCTGATTAGGGAAACCCATTTTTCCAAGTACTGATATCTCTTGAATCTACAATGACTAGATCACTCATTAGTATGCAGTTTGGATTACCTCAACATGTTTCACTTTAGCCATGAAACATAGTAGCATTTTTTCCCCAAGGTGGGACACATTCCTCCCAATGATTGGCAACCTGCCTAGCTGTTTCCAATGTAGACTAGCTCTGGAAAACTAACACAGCTTGTTTCATGGCCAAAATTCGCGTCCTCCTTCCTTGTGATAACCATGCAATCTACCTTTGTCCTGATTACCATGTATTCTCAATTTCCACCTCAAATTCCCACTGGCATCACCACCACTCTCTCTTTTCTTTCTTTCTCAGGAAGAGAGGAAGATGGGACCTGAGAAAAATAACACACTTTGTTGGAAATGACTACAGTGGAAGGATTCTGGAGAATATGAATTCTTCCAGTCGCAAGTACCAGAAATCGCCTCTGTGCTAAAATATACAACTCCTTTTGGTCATAAATTATTATGGCCATAATATTTGTATTATTACCATTTCAACTTTATATTAAAGTCAATAAAATAGGTAAAATAAACTTAAATTTTTACTTCATTGAGATGATTTCTAATTCAATTAAACCAAATGAGTTTATTTGCATTAGATATGTCAATCAAGTGTAATTATGCAAATTTCTCAAAAGAATCATCAAGTACAAGTGAAAATTTAACCACATGTAAATAAAATATTACTATGTATCTTGAAGATGTAGGGCATTTTTAGTAAGAAGCATTTTAATAAGATTTGGAGTGTTGAATCATTATCTTTTAGTTTGTTTATAATAAAGTAATTATCTTATGGTGGGTAATTTAATTAGTGCTTGTGGGTTTTCATATCTAGCACTGATATTCAGTGACTACTCAATAATATCAAGAAGACAATAAAAGTAATGCCACAAAGCAGAACAAGCCATTAGACTATATAAGAAAAATACTTTTAAATATACATTATAATATTTAAATCAAATCTGAATTAGTTTTGCAAGGAAGTTCAAATAAAAATAATGCTCCTGGGGATATTTTATTAGAGATAGGACATTTAAGAAAATATCAGCTCTATATTACTCTTCATGTTGAAGATAATATTACTGGAAGTTTCATTTTACCTCATTCACTCATCCAGGAAACACTTACTGAATGTGTTAGGAATTACATTATACCAGTGGATTTCAAATATTTTTAGCAGTGAAACAATTATTATAGATCAATACATACAACACATAAAATTGGAGCTACTCTAACCCTAAAGCCAGGATACCTGGACCCCAGAAAACTGTTGGTAGAAACCCTTAAGGCTCCAAGGAACAGTTTAAAAACCACTGAACCTGGTGCATAAAGACAAAAATAATCTGATTTCTGCCTTTCAGGAAACATCTAATAAATAATAATAATAAATAATAATAATAATAATGTTCACTAATTTACTTGTTCATTCAACAAACATATTTAAGTACCTACTGTATGTCAAGCATTATTCTGGATCTGAGGATACAGCAGTAAACAAAACAAAGTCATGGCATTTATATAGCAGTGAATTAGACCAAAAACTAGCAAAAGAATGATTAATATGTCAATCAATAATAAATGTGATAAACTAAAAGAGGTCAAAGGGAAATAAAGTGAAGGGGGTTCTACTTTAAATAGGTTTCTTAAGTGACCTTTGAACAACAGCTTTGTATGCAGTCATTTGGACATTAGTGGGAAGAACAGCCCAGGTACAAGAAACAGCAAGGGCAAAGTTCTCTAAGTCAAGAGCAAGGATGCTAATGATGGCAGGGTGAGAGAGCTAAGGGAAAGTGGTAGCAAACTGGGTCAGAAAGAGAGCCAAAGACTGGATCATGCTGGATGATAAAGACAAAGTAAATACAGGTACCCCTCACTTTCCTAGCACACTCTCTCGCTCTCTCTCTCGCTCTTTCTCCTCCCATCCCACCCCCAATGAGGACTAAGTATATTTAGGTAGCAAAATACAATAGTTTAAATTTTAGGCTAAATAAAATGGGAACCCAGTAGAATGTTGACAGAGGAAAGTCACCTTATCTGATATGCCAAACACTTTCTGTGACTGTCTCAGTTAATGCTCTCAACAACCCTAAGTGGCCCTATTTCGTCCCCATTTTATGGAAGTAAATGAGGTGAAGAGTCACTTGCCAAAAGACACAAAACTATTAAAAGGTAGATTAATAGTTCAGACCCAGAGTCTAACCTCTGAACCACTCTGCTACCCAAATCAGGACAACTTAACTGTTAAAGGTAGCATATTAAATGTAGATGCCCAGTTCATTGGAAAGAAATAGTGCTCAGTTGCCCCTGAGATTTTAAGTAGACATGCTTCCTAAAGTACTTCACATTTTATGTCAGCAATAGAGAATGAGTAGGAGTTCTCAGGAGGACAGAAGAAAGGGGCATTTTGAGTAGAGGGGGCAATGTGAATAAAGCCATGAATGTGTGAAACTGCCTGATATGTTTAAGAATGACTCATTATTCTGTGTGGTCTGGGCATGAATTCCAAAGCAGGGGCATGAAGATGAAACAAGAACAGACTAGCTCAGGAGGACCCATAGTATGGGGTCTGGATTGAAATGTAAGAAATGGAAGCCATTTGAAAAGTTTTCAGAAAGGCAGCATCATGAACAGATCAATATTTTAGAAAGGTAGCTCTGATCTGGCCATAGTGCAGAGAGATTGATGGGGGTGGGGTTTACTACAGGAAAAAATAGTTATTGGAGGTTATTGCCATAGGTCACAGGAGAAATAAAGAACCAGAACATAGGTTGTAGGAGATGAAGAAATGTTGTGGAATGAAATTGCCTGCTATTAAAGAAATGAAGAAAGTAAGAATGACCTTGGCTAGGCCACTTAATAACTTTGTGCATCAATTCCTCGTATATAAAATGGCAATAATAATAGTATTTATCTCATAGTGTTGTGAGAAGATTAAATTAATAATAACTACCATTTATTGAGTGGCCAATAATAGACCTGGTACACATATTGGTGATATTAATACCCAACATAAGAACAATCGAAGGAGAAGTAAATTTGCAGGGGAAGAAAGAAGGTAAGTGTACTTTTACACACAATGAATCTAGGGAGACTGGGGATCTCCCCCCCACACACACACATACATAAAGACAGTCAGTGGGCAGAATAATACATGTCCTAGGAACTCAGCAGTGATGTCTGGCTGAAGATACAAATCTATGAGACCAGGACACATGGAAAGTAGTGAGAGAATGTGCAGAGTGAGGAGAGAAGATGGCCAAGGCCAAACCCTGTGGACAGCCATCGCTTTGGTATGGGCTAAGAGGCTAACAAGAAAGGTCAGGAAAGTAGGAGGAATATCAAGAGAGAAGTATGTCCCAGAAACTAAGAGAGTAGGGAGTTTCAAGTAGAAGAGTGCTCCCAGTGTAAATCCCAGAGCTAGGTCAAGTCCAATGAGATCAGGTGATCAGTAATGAAGACATAATTCTGGGATATTGAAGACTAAATAGCAGCTGAGGAAGTAAAGGCAGAAGTTGTAAATGAGTCATATAAAGAGGATGTCTGGGAAGGGAAAGAATAGGACAAGGTTGTATCTAAGTGAGTAATAGGGATGAGGAGGGGTTTTGTAAGATTCAAAAGACTTGAGCTTGTTATAGGTAGTAGGAAATGAGCCAGCTGTGATGGAGTGAAAAGTGCAGGCCAGGGAGAGAGAAAAAAACTTCAACACATGTTCCAGGTACCAGAGGAGAAGGCGAGTGCTGGGTTTGAGAGATGGAAGGTGAATCTTGAAAGAGAAAACGGACATCTTCCGTGAGGCTGGGTATAACTTTAAAAAGCCACAAGTTTTAACTATAATGTTTACTTCCCCAGAGAATCCTAGATATGTGCTTGCTTTATTACTTGCAAGGTTGAGATAACACCTGTTTATTATAGAGTGATATCATGAAAGACAGGAGAAAGAGTAAAGGCTGTGAAGTCAGATACTGAAGGTTCTATATCCAATTCAGATGTGGGAGATGGAGGTTTCCCCACATGAACAAGCAATTCTTCGACACCAGCTGGGTGTCCTACAATTCAATTCAATTCTGACACTAACTCGGAGATAGCATCAGATTCCACAGGTTAAGGGCTCAGTCCCACAAGATTGTCCCTGACTTCAGATGCCAGTCACAAGACCAGGCTGTCACCTATGCTTCTGACTGATGGCTATAAATCAGAGGTGCTCAGGACCACCTCTTTGGATTCAATTAATTTGCTAGAGCGGCTCACAGAACTCAGGAAACCAGTTTACTCACTAGATTATCAGTTAATTACAAAGGATACTGAAAGATACAAATCAACAACCAGTTGAAGAGATACATAGGACTAGGTCTGGGACAAAGGAGCTTCTGTCCTGCTACAGTTTGAGGCCCAGCCCAGTGGCATGTGGAAGTAAACTGGTTCACCAACCTGTAGGCTCTCTGAACCCCTGCCTTTTGGGTTTTTATAGAGTCTTCATTACATATAATCATTACAATGATTATATCATTGGCCATTGGTGATTGATTCAACCTCCATCCCCTCTCCCCTCCTGGAAATCAGGAGTTGAGACTGAAAGTTACAACCTTCTGTTCCTGGTTGGTTCCCTTGGCAACCAGCCCCTATCCCTAGGTGCTTTCCAAAAGTCACCTTATTAACATAAACCCAGTTGTGTTGGAAAGGGGCATGTTATGAGTAACAAGACATTCATTTCACCTTTATGGTTCTGAAGCAAATTCAGGGACTGAGGACAAGAGACAAACTATTTTGACAAAATATGCTCCCATTGCTTTTATCATTCAGGAAATCCCAAGGGTTTGGGGACCTGTGAGCCAGGGACCATGGACAGAAAACAAAAATTTTAATGACCAAATATACATTTCTTATAAATCACAATATTGCAGATACAAAATCACATCTAATCCTTTCCACTTACTTGATTTGAATCCTTTAATACAGCGGTTCTCAACCTTCCTAATGCTGCGACCCCTTAATACAGTTCCTCATGTTGTGGTGACCCCCAACCATAAAATTATTTTCGTTGCTACTCTATAACTGTAATTTTGCTACTGTTTTGATTCGTAATGTAAACATCTTTTTCTTTTCCGATGGTCTTAGGCGACCCCTGTGAAAGGGTCGTTTGACCCCCAAAGGGGTCACGACCCACAGGTTGAGAACCGTTGCTTTAATAGTTTATATGAGGCTTATTTTCTTCATCTATAAAATGTAGATAATATCTACCTTACAGGGTGTGTACCAGTTACTGCCAATATAAGGTAAGTGCCTAGACTAATACATGGTGGGCACTCAATAAATACATGGTGCTTAATTTTACTTTATTACAACAATCCTATGAACTAAGTGCACAGAGGGAACTGAGGCACCAAGAGCTGAAATGACCTGCTTGGAGTCCTTCAGCTGGTAAGCGAAAGGCTGAAATCAAATTCAGGCCAGTGGCAGGGTGCACTCTCTTCACCAAGGCAAGAACTCCTTTCTTGACCAAACTTTAGTCAGGCTCCTCTGAGTCCTCTTTTCCTGTAGGCCTCAACCTTGGCCCCTGTCCTGTCCTTGGCCTGCCAAGTTCCTTTTTAACAAATCATGATGTTAAGCCAGTTTATCAAGAATCCCCCACTCTGGACATCTAAGCCCTTGGCCTGCCTTTCCACAAGAATCCTGTTAAACCAGTTTAGCAAGAATCCTCCTACCCTTGATATCTAACTGAGTTTCTCTGAGTAATTTTTTATCCATTGACCCCCTGACTGCTCACTGGCTATAAAACCCCAGCTGTCTTGGTTATATTCAGAGTTAAATTCAGTCTGTCTACCCCACTGCAATAGTCTTGAATAAAATTCCCCTTGCTATTTTAGCAAGTGTCTGGAACAATTCTTTTCTTTCACAATCACTATGCTGTATTACCTATAAACATGATGAAACAGCAATTTAGATGTAATGCCATTGAACTCAGTAGAAACGCAGCCTAACATAGTAGTTAAGGGCAAAGCCAGACTCTAGGTTTGGATGTGGCTCTGCTACTTGCTGCATTTGTGACATTAGGAAAGTTGCCTAGATGCTCTGCTTTGCAAGCTTCATCTGTAAAAAAAAATGAAAACAGTAGTATTTACTTCAAAGGTATTTTTTGTGGAAATTCCATAGAAGCAGAACCTATTAAGGTCTTAAAATTGCCATCTATTTTTAAGCTACTTTTGAGTAAGAAATTTAATATTATATATATTAAGTGGAGCAAACACTAATCACCCTATTTATTCTGCAAACCGTCCTCTATTCCCAGCACCTCCAAGTCTCCATTATCCCGTTGTATATTTTTCTCTGTGGCACTTATCTAGCATACTACATGATTTACTTATGTATTACGCTTATTGTTGTTGGGGGTTTTAGTTTGTTTATTTGTTTTGTTTTTGCCTCCTTTCCTAGAATGTAAATTTCCCATGAGGAAGAATTTACTCTCCCTGGCCCATTGGAGGAACTCAAGCAATATTTGTTGATTGGATTAATTAAATGTTTTTTTTTAAGGAAAAGCTGGTAAGGAACAAGATAGAGGAAGTTAGTGGAGATTCAGAAAAATATTTAGGGATGTCAGGGCTAAAGCAATGGTTCCTTCTAATGCCCAATTTTCTTTCAAAATATTGACTTTCTTCTCCCTGGACAGAGAAGTGTCAGGCATAAGGTTGTCTTCTGACTTGAAAGTAGAACAAAGAGTATACCAAAGACAGAAGTGAAAGGAGGAAGGTTTGTCTAAGAAAGAGCAAGAGAAAATGGGTGGGTATGTGAGAGGGTGCTTATTGCAGAATAAGTTCAAAGTATTAAAAGTCAGAAGGAAGCCAAGGGGTGGTGGAAAGCTCTTGTGTGGAACAGTCAGTCCCCATTACTGCTGCCAGACCCCATCGTCTGGCTGACTGTCGCAGCGCTCAATGGGCAAAAAACAGGAAGAGAATATAGCAGCGCATACCGACAAAATTTAGTGAGTGATTTCATATACATAACATATACCTATTAAATAGAGCTGTGTTTCTCAACCTTTTATTCATCGTCACCCACTAAGGAGCTTATTTAGGTATTTTTTCCCCCTAGTCAGCTGCCCCCACCCCATGAAGTTTTTACATAATAGGTATAACTATATATCTCTATATGAATTGACCTTTGGAGGAGCACAATCCATGGTAATATCTCAGATATTTCTTGCCCATCAAGAACCTATTTTTTGCTCCCTTGAAAACCATACTGTCCCCATTGAAAAAGTGTGGTTTAGAGCTACATGTTTATAACACCACCATTTATCTTAACCAACCTATAGATTAAAGTAGAATTTCTTACCCTCAGCACTACTGACATTTCTAGCCTAACAATTCTTTATTGTGGAGAGTTTGTGTTATGCATTGTAGGATACTGAAGAGTATCCCTGGCCTCTACCCACTCGAGGCCAGTAGCGCCCCCTCTAGTCATAGCAACCAAAAATGTCTCCAGACATTGCCAAATGTCCCATTTGTGGCTGGAGGCCAAAATTTTCCCTGGTTGAGAATTCCTGGGATTTAAAAATGGACAAAAGAGAATTAAATTATTTTTCCAAAACAGAGGAAAGAAAACTATCCATTATAAAGTAGTTTTCCATTGCCCAAAAATGTCTTACAAGTAAACACAGTTTATAGCAAGTGTTACAGAGAAATGATTTATCTTAGCAAATTATCATTTTCTAAAAAGTTAATAATCTTCAAGTTTATAAGTCATTACAATTAATCACCTTGCCTCCCTAATAAATTGTGTTCTGAATATCTGACCTGGCTTTTATTTAAAAAGGTTCTATAAAAATATATAATTTTGAATGTTTTTACCACAGTTCTCCATCTATAGTTATATCTTTAAAGTCATCTATGTAAAAATTCCAGGATTTAAAAGACCAAAAGTATACATTTGATTCAGAGAGAGCAAATATGCAAAACCAATGAGAATTTACAGTAGCTATAATATGTAAGAAAGCAAATCTAGGAAGAAAGTTAAAGATTACTCTTTGTTGTTAATTATGTTATAGTTTTATCATGTTTTCTAATTACATACAGCTCTGCAGGTAACTATTATTATGCCCATTTTACAGAAGGGTAAATCAGATCAGAGATGCTAAAATAAATTGTCTGGGGTCTGTCACATAGCAAGCATAAGGATCTTGATTAAATTTAGCCTTACCTAGCTCCAAAATTCCTTTTCAACTCATACCAGGCCTTTAGACTCAGTTTTCCTCTTAAATAAAAATATTTTCTTTCTCTTCACTCTTATAAATTCCACTGGAGATGATGTAAAATAATTTCATCTTACTTGAAGTCACACAGAGAAAGACAAATGCTATTTGATATCACTTAAATGTGGAAGCTAAAGAACAAATTCAATGAACAAACAAACTCATAGATACAGAGAACATTCGGATGGCTGCCAGATGGAGGGAGAGATGGGGCAGGGTGAGAAAGGGGAAGGGATTAAGCCATACATATTGTTAGTTACAAAATGTCATGGGGATGGAGGGTATAGCATAGAGAATATAGTCAATAATATTGTAATAACTACATATGGTGTCAAATGGGTACTGGATTCACCAGGGTGATCACTTCGTAAGTTATATAAACGTCTAATCACTATGTTCTACACTGGAAACTAATATAAAAGTGTATGTTAACTGTGATTAAAAACTTTTTAAAAATAATTTTGTCTTACTTATAAATGATATTTGGGAAGTGAAGACTTCCTTTCAATATGAGAGATGCCCCTTTATTGACCCTTCAGATGGATCAGTTTTACGTTAAAGCTACCAAAGCAAACAAAAGGCAAGGACCAACCTTATATCCAGCAACAGTGATTCCAGGACAGTGCTTTATAACTTTTGATGTTTTAATGCTAAAGCAAAAGAGGGACTATGTTTTTATATAAAATCTACAAGCTCGATGACCTTTAAAAATCATCACTGTAATGCAGATGTTATTTAAGCAATAAACAAATAGGCACTGTGTGGCCACTATGTGCCCAGACCTGTGATATGTTTAAAGCCCATCCCCAGCTCTTCAACAATTAGTGTGATATTGACCAACAGCCTTCTCATCCTGAACCTCAAATGGCGGAAACAGATTTTAGCAGAGTGCCAACTCAAAGGCCTTCAGAAACTAAGTGGAGCCTCAGGAAAACTGAAAAGTCAGATCTTTTGAGAAGACATTCAAGTGTAATGTTTGTTTAAACAGAATGATGTAGAGCTGAAGATTTGGATCTTTGGGTTGAATTTTGTCAAAAGAACTCTGGGTTAGTGATCTAGAGGATCTTCTCCTAAGTTTGGTAGTCTATGATTAGAGATTTTTACCCTTAAAAAGCTTATGTTTTAAACATACAGACAAGATTATAAACATACATCATATTAAAGTTTGTGCACACTTACATGTCTGAATTATATGGTATTAACTATATAATCTAAAGCCTTTACTACTCAGAATAGTGTGGTTTCTGGGACCAAAAGTCTTGTTAGAAAGACCCCACCCACCCAAAACTGCTAAACCAGAGCCTACATTGTAACAAGATCCCTAGGTGATTTGAATATACCTTTAAGCTTGAGAAGCCCAGTCAGAAACAGCAGTTCTTGAAGGTTGGATCACCTACCACAGTATCATCCTAGTGGGACACTTAATAAAGAAGCCGATACCTGGGCCTACTACAGCCTCACCAAATGAGAATCTTTTAATATGGAGCCAGGAATCACCATTAATAAACAGCACAAGTGATGCTCCTACACAATAACCTTGGAGAGCCACCCTTCAACATACCGTATTTCCCCATGTATAAGACACACCTTAATGTTGGGGCCCGAAATTTGAAAAAATGTATTACATGAAGTTATTGAACTCAAGTTTTATTCATCATAAAATTCATACAGCTCCTCATCACTTATGGGAAATGCAAGTAAAAAAAAATCTGCAACCACTGTGTAAGACACACCCAGTTTTTAGACCCCACATTTTTTTTAAAGGGTGCATTTTATACACGGGGAAATACGGTAATTCAGAAGTCTGTGAGTTACAGCTTAGTGATGTAGACAGAGCAAAAGAGACAGAAAAGGCAGAATTTTAAAACAAAATACTGAATATTGGAATATTGTCTTCAAAGTTCACCAGAGCTGGGGCAAATTGGAGCTAATTATCAACAACAATCAATTAGGCAGAGGTTAGCTGCAGGGAAAGATAGTTGGCTGAATTACTTAGATGCAGTTTTTCCCAGAAGTTAACAAAAAGGCTTGCTTCCCTGTGGAGCTAGCTAGCTATACAAAATAGTTTTTCAACCTGGGAGACCTGGGAGATAGGGCCACTGAAGGAAAGCTTCCAGTGACCAGAGTTAAATTGATCTTCTGCCTAAGGCACTCACCAATTATGTGCACTATAAATGCGAGTGGGCCTCCCTGCTAGAAAAGAAGGCAAAAGTGTCGAGGAATGCCTCTCTATGTGCTGGTTTGTTAGAAAGGAACAAGTTCTTAGAAAAACTTGTGAGCAACAATCCACCAACAAAGGAGAAAAGAAAAGTGATTCTAAGAAGGTGGTATAGCATTTAAATTGGCATCAAAGTTCTAGAGAGTGGGAAAATATAAAAAACGCAGGAAAAAGAGGAATTCTATGTGCTTAGTACTCAGTGTGGTCCATGAACTAGCAGCCTCAGCTTCCTCTGAGACCTTGTTCGTTTGGCATGCAGATGCTAAGACTCCCACTTAAATACCCCTGAGAAAAAATCTGCATCGTAACAAGCCCCCCAGGTGATGTGTATTCAAAATAATGTTTGAGAAGTACTGAGCCACATCAGTGGCTCTCAAAGTTAGCTGGCATATTAAAATTACCTGGGAAGCTTTTTAAACTTTGGACATCCAAAATTTAATACTCCATACTCTCTGGGTATCTGATCTAAGGCATCGGCATTTTTTAAAGCTCTCTTAAAAACATGTTAGCTGAAGACCACTGCTGCATATCCTTGGAATTCTGAAGTTATATTATAGGTATAAGATTTTGGCCTTTGTTGAAGAAGGCGGCCACTGACCTCTTTGATTAAGCGACAGCATTCCATGTGCCACAAACTTTACGATTCTAACAGCTGAACAGAAATCCAGGTGATGATTTAGTAAACCATTGCTAAATATAGAGAAAGCACCATATATTGATATATATTTGACAGCTAATAAAGTGCTTTGCTCTCCTCCTGCCCAATGCCTGAAACCCATCAGATAATCATTAGTTCAGGTAATCCTCTGAGGACAAGTGGAAAAGCTTAAAGAAATCTAAAATGCTCCTCTAATGGTTTAGGTATTTGTGAGAACAAGTGGTAAGTGGTATTTGCATCTCTTCTTCTAGTTAAAGGTCATGGCATTATAAGAGAACTGAGGATTTTAGATATGAGTGTGTTTTAATCAGATAATCTGGGCCTAAGGTGAAAGGTCTTTGTTCAAATCACAACACACTTGTTTTAACTATTATGCAATGAACACACACTGACATTTTTACTTGCTGGGAAGCATCTATTAAATATGCGAATTCTTATGGTAATTCTAGTGTGTTCTTATAGTAAAGGCAACTTAAAATTCAAAGGCATGAGATCATAAAGTAGACATTCAGTAGGATCTTTAAATTGATATGTAAAAGAGGACTGAAAAAATGTTCAAATAAAGCTACATAATTGGATGTTATGAAAGGCACCACACATAGCCGAAAAAGAACAACCTAGAGGAGGAAGTCATCCATTCTCAGTCATCAATAACTGTAAAGGTGGTCAAATGTAATCTTTAAAATTAAAAAACAGGAGAATGAAAATGTATAGAATAATCAATCAAATTAATACTATGAGTAAGCAAACTCTCATTGGTTTCCCTAACACATTGGGGAGGACTCATGATTTCATGCAGCAATAAGAAAGAGGGGTACCTTGTACAAAATGCTGTATGACATGTACAAGACAGGCACTGAAATCTCAGATCTGAGGATAGGGCATGGAGAAAGCACATGGGTAAGAATAAGGAAAGAAACAGAAAAGATCTTAGTACATAAAAGAATGGGTTAGAATCCATCATTTATTCCATTATTCAACAAAAATTTATTGAACAACTGTTTATCAGACACTGTACTATACGAGGCTACAAACAGCTGAAGGATGGTTAACCAGGAGCTTGTGTCAATGTTGCTTTCATAACAGGGAAGAGACGAACTCAGACATAATGCCAAGTAGAGAAAGCCTTCAATTAGCTTGATGTTTTCATCCAGCTAAGAGCAGAGGTTCTGATAAATGCTTTACTTGCCTAGCTGACAACTTAATCTCTTAGGAAGTTGAAAAAGCAACGGGACATACCTCTCACAACATCATTCTGACTCAATGGTTGATTAAGGAAACGATTGAGACCTTGAGAGGAAATGATAACACCACTGTACAGGATAATAAGTAGTTGTGTGTAACAACGATGATACTTTTAAGTCCCCAAATTCAGGAAAGTAAAGTTCAAAGATCTCAGAGGAAAAGTGAGGAAAAAACTGTAAAGGGAACAATTTGAGATTTCACCAGACCATGTCTTAGGTAATAATGGGGTGTTCCTATCAAGACATTATGTACACTTCACAAACCTAGTAAAACTATATATATGACAAGAAATTCAACAAACAGATTAAAATGCTGACATTTGAAAACTAAAATCAGATTACAAAACAAACAAAAAAGACAAGTACCTAGCAAAAAAATAGCACATAGTAACCTGAAACTAATAATTAAAAAAAAAAAAAGCACATAGCATATTATAGACAATAATGACCATGTGGGAAAAACAACAGGAAACAAGTATTTGCTTAGTGATTATATATATTGTGATCAAACTGTCTTTAATGTGCAAAGGTGATAATTGTGATATTGTAATATAATAAATTGATTATATATATTTGGTCCTCATCCCCATTTCCTGGCTTAGAGCTTCTAAATCCTTTGTAATTTCCTCAGTGATAGGGGTGAGAGGAGGATCTTTTGTTATTCATAATAAGACTCTTTCAATCATACCAGAGTTTGCACTAATGAGGTGACTCTTGGAGGATGGCGGCCAGTTGCCAGAGGAACCAACCATTGATTAGAGGGTTGGAACTTTTAGCACCCCACCACCTCAAGGGAGGGGAGAGGGACTGCAGATTAAATTCAATGATCAATAGCCAATGATTTAATCAACCATGCCTACATAATGGCACCTCCATTAAAAACAAAACAAAACAAACAAACAAACAAAGAAAAACAAAGAGGTTAGGAGAGCTTCCAAGTTGGTAAACACATAGGGGTGTTTCAAGGGTGGGACACCCCAAGAGGGCATGGAAGCTCTGCATCCCTTCCCACAAACCTTGCCCTATGCATCTCTTCCATTTAGCAGTTCCTGGGTTGTATCCTTTATAATAAACTAGTAACAGTAAGTAAAGTACTTCCCTGAGTTCTATGAGCTGTTTTAGTAAATCATCAAACCCAAGGATGGGGTCACAGGAACCCCCAGTTGATAGCTGGTCGTGAGAAGTACAGGGATCAACCTGGGATTTGAGACTGTTTGAAGTGAAAGGCAGCCTTCTGAGATTAAGCCCTTAACCTGGGGACTCTGCACTATCTTTGGGTAGTGTCAGAATTGACTTGTAAGATGCCCAGAGTTAGTTAATTGGTTGGTGAGGGGAAAACCCCACATATTTTGTGTGAGAAGTGTTATGAGTACAGAACAAGACTTTTTCTTTTTAGTAACATACATGATGAAAATTCCTAAAAAGCACCATCCCCAAACCTCCCCTCTCCAGAAACTATGAATACTCACATTCCTCTGAATTTGCTGTGATTTCACTTCTACTCTTAGAAAAAGAGAAATCAAAGTCTATGTCCCTTCATCCAAAATATTTAATACCCTTGTTTTAAGGAGACTCTTTTTAACTATCCATACTTTGATTAACCTACACAAGAGCCAACCTATCACAAGGTTGTTGTTTTGTTATTGTTGTTTTCGGTTTTGTTTTGTTTTTTCTCCCAATAGACTTTTACATGCACTTTAGAAAATAATCTGGGAAATGGTTAGGTTTAAGAGTTTCCATAAGAGATGGATGAAACCTGGCATTTTAAATGTAGGTATAACTGAAATTCAAAAATAGATTGAACTTTTATTAACTTCTAAAAGTAGACGAGGCAGAATGAGTTTTTACAGCTTTCATTTAAAAGGAATAACACATTGAGTTGTCATTATTCAAAATTATTCACTCAGCTGTCCATGGCTATTCATATGATTTGGCAATACATATTGAGCCATCTCAATTTTAATACACTTTAAAATGTGATACTTCACATTCAGAGTAAAAGAGCATATTTCATCCCAATTTAATAGTAAAAGGTTAAAAAAAAATGTCCTCTGCAACATGTAAAGGTCTTCTCACAGTAGTGGTAAGTAAAATACCAATTTTTAGACTCTTTGAACCAATTTTTGAAATGCGGATCATTTAGAATTGATCACCTTCTGATATAAATGGTTCACAGTATTTTGTTACAGTTTGACTTCAGAAGTGTCCAGCGCCATTTGGAAAATCTTTTCATCTTCCTTTGAACCATGCATTCAAGAATCCCCAAAATGATCAATCTAAATTTCAAAAACTAATGTTTTTTTTTCTTTTTTTTTGAACAAAATTCACATTGAGTATATTTATATTAATACTTGTTTTACTGGTAAGTAAATAATAAATCTCAATTCTTTCCCTATTACTGTCAAGATAAAAATGTATATGAATATAAATAAATTTTTCTAGAGAATTTTTTTAGAGAAAAATAAGATCCTCCAAAACATCGAAAATAGCAGGAGAAAAGAAGTATGGCATCATACATATAGGGTTTATTTTAGAATTCACCTAGGCTATTGTTCTTTTAAATCAGAACTATTGTAACCTCATATTTGCAACAAATCATGAATATTGAATAATAATTTTTTAAACTCAAGCCCCAAGTGAAACTTTAAAAGATGTTTTTTTTTAAAAATTGATTAATCTACAGGTACCCCATCCTTAGGTTTATTTAGACTGATGGTGGATAATTCAACTATCCTCAAGGAAAAAATAAAATAAATTTTGACAACAGACTATTTTTTTCAATTAAACACTATTTTTAGCTTTCTCAAAAAATACATACATATATATATATATACATATATATATATATGCCAAAAATGTGCATACATATTTTAAGAAAGGAAAAAAACTATTAAAATTGTAATACTCGATATATACCGATAACAAAAAATAAATACAAGTCACGTTTGACTTCTGCAATTACAAGAGGTGCTCATAGTGGTTACCAACAGAGTAATTTTAATAGTTTTTTCCTTTCTTAAAATGTTTATACATTTTTTTTTGGCTCCGTGTGTGTGTGTGTGTGTGTGTGTGTGTGTGTGTGTGTGTGTGTGTGTGTTATTACTTTCTTTATACTTCCCTCTTAAAACCTCTATGAGAAAAAGAACAGTGTAACAAACAACAAATGTGGCTATGGGTACTTAATCAGGGAGATTATTGGAACTGGTAAATGGGAGACTTGCCACATAACTTACATCAAGAGGACAGAAGAAGGTAAGGGGATTAGAGAGCACAAATTAGTAGCCGCAATATTGCCGTGAAGATACGAAACACAGTTTAGGAAATATAATCAATAGCATTGTAAAGATTTTGTAGGGTGTCAGATGGGCCCTTGTCTTATTAGGAAGATCACTTCATGGATGGTGTAGAGGCTTGACCATTNTGGATAATTCAACTATCCTCAAGGAAAAAATAAAATAAATTTTGACAACAGACTATTTTTTTCAATTAAACACTATTTTTAGCTTTCTCAAAAAAATACATACATATATATATATATATATGTATATATATATATATATATATATGCTAAAAATGTGCATACATATTTTTTTAAATCCCCGTGTGTGTGTGTGTGTGTGTGTGTGTGTGTGTGTGTGTGTGTGTGTGTTATTACTTTCTTTATACTTCCCTCTTAAAACCTCTATGAGAAAAAGAACAGTGTAACAAACAACAAATGTGGCTATGGGTACTTAATCAGGGAGATTATTGGAACTGGTAAATGGGAGACTTGCCACATAACTTACATCAAGAGGACAGAAGAAGGTAAGGGGATTAGAGAGCACAAATTAGTAGCCGCAATATTGCCGTGAAGATACGAAACACAGTTTAGGAAATATAATCAATAGCATTGTAAAGATTTTGTAGGGTGTCAGATGGGCCCTTGTCTTATTAGGAAGATCACTTCATGGATGGTGTAGAGGCTTGACCATTGCACTGTACACCTGAAGCTAAAGTTGAATAATACTGAATGTCAAATATAATTTAATATATATAGTCACAGGATGTGGAGTACAGCATAGGGAATAGAGTCAATGGAATTGTAACAGCTATATACGATGTCAGAGGGGTAGTAGATTTGGGGATATGGGCTATAACTTTGTGAGGGATGTAAATGTCAATTAAATTGTTTTGTACACCTAAAATTAATTTGAAAAAAACCTGCTATTCAGCTCTAATCAACTATTTCCTAGCAGCACTTGGGAAACAATGTTGTCAAATCCTCTGATTTAAAAACAAACAAACAAACAAACAAAAATCCCAACTTTTATGTGAATTCTTCTGGATTTTAAATGTTTGCAACTGCAGGAGTCACAGACTTTCTGCCTCCTGGGCACATAGGAGTGCTGTACTCCCTGGCCCTCCCATAGCTGGATGGGGCCCTGTGGCTAGTTCTGCTCTGTGACTTCTAAGCCAGGTTTTAACTGTGCATGGATGACCATCCAACGTTCTTTTCTCTCCTCTATGGCAAATGTTAATATTCCAGACAGTGGTTGCTTTATCAAGGTAGGTCCAGAGTGAAGGCAATTCAGTGCAATTGTCTTCCCATGATACATGTGTTACATGAGTAAGAGATAAAATTTTGGCTGTTTTAAACTCCTGAGGGTGTGTGTGTTTGTGTCTGTGTGTGTCTGTTTACGATAAAAAGGCTTTTCTGGTTGATATAGTCACTAACATAAATCCACACACCAATGTGGGCCAGAATTTACCCATATGACATCACTTTGCAGGCTAAAATCACATACTTTGCTTGATATGAAAGTGCATTGCTTTGAGTTCAATAAACAAAGATTTATATTGTTATATAGAATGTATGATCTTGGCATTAATTAGGGAAGGAAAAAAAAGGAGGTGAGGGAGGGAGAGGAAGAGAACAACAAAAAACAGAATGAAACAAAGTTGTCAAAATAAAGTATTGATTAGGGTGGCCCGACCTGGTTAATATTCTAATCCACTCAGGTCTGTGTATAATCCTATCTTACTTTCCACAATTCTCTTTTTGAAGCCTTCTAAGTCCACTCCAGCCTAGGTTTTAAACCTTTCTGCTCCTCCTTCCATTTACTGAATATCTAGGTCTCTGGTCCCCTCTGGGGAAGCCAGTCAGCTTTTCACAAGACCTTTACATTGTTTAGGAGTTATGTATTTACGGCTATTGACATGTCTTTCTTTACCATAATATTTCCATTTCTCAGCCTGACTGTATAAACTCCTAGCCTTTAGAAGTAGGAGTATGTAGTATATACCTTAGTGGCAGAAAGTACAAGTTCTAAAGCCAGACTACCTGAGTTCCGATACTTATAGTGTGTGGCCTTGGGAAAGTAATGTTTTGTGACTTTAAGGACATCTGCAAATTAAGGATAATAAGAGTCTCTATCTCATCAGGTTCTCTTAAGTAATTAGAAAAGTGCCTGGCATTTGGTAAGTACCACATAAATGTTTGTTAAATAAATGTGCAAACACATAAGTAAATATATACCTGTTGGGAATCTTAGTCTTCAGGTTGCTATAAAATATTGACTGGGAAAGCAGGGAGTGGAGGAAATTGCAACATCCTTCAAGTCCCACCGTGTATTACTTACATGCCCGATGTTCAACTTATTCATTATTTTCAACAATAAAAGTCAGAGTTGTTGTTTCATCTCTGTGAATGTTTCTACATCAAGCTTACACTATTGCTAGGAAGAACTGAATTGCTGACAGCCATTTCCACTTTGATACAACAGATAGGAAAGAGTATTTAACAATAACACATAAAAAGAGAGAGAAAGCCTACTCAAAAGCTAAACAAAACACCTGTCTCTTGCTATTGTCAATATACTTGAAAAGCTCTAAGCCAACTCTCTGAAAGCCTTGCCTCGTTGCTTAAAATCCAAAAAAAAATGTGTCATTTCAATAACTCTTTGCTCTTCACTTAGAAAATGAGTTGGTCTTTTACTTTATCTCTTTTTATATCGTCAAACATAAAATGTAAGGAGTGCCTTCCATCAAAACACTGCTCCCTCATAAAACATTGTTCCTAGGGTGTTCTGTATCCATGTTATGCCAGAAAAGTCAAGTACTCATGGATTCTTTCTACATCCCGCATTGTATTTAAATACTTCCATTGACAATCAGCAACAAAAAAGTAACAGAAGAAGCCGCTTCTTTGCCCCCATCCTTCCTCAACCCCCTGGGATTTTTTGTGTGCTTGTTGTTTGTTTTTTTTAAGGCTGTGATAACCAATAAAAGATGGATCACAAGTTTATGCAATGCATCTGTGGTTTTGAATCCTAATGAATCCTGGTATCTTTTTCCAGCAGAGATTGTAGAGGTGTACAAACAAAACTTAGAGGAATATTTGGTTTTTCCAAAAGATTTAGAACGTAGATTCTGTTTGACTTTTCTAAGCTTAAGACTATATGGGTGGTAATTTCAGGAAACACATTTACAAATAATAAAGAAAATAAACCCAAAACAACCTGTAGAAATTTTCACAATTGAGAATTACTTCAGATATTCAAAAAGAAAATCTATAAAGCAAATTGCAAACCACTCATTCAGCATATTATACATAATGCAAACATCTGTACCCATCTGTGAGTCTCCTTTATCTCCTGAAATAAGCAAAGTCGCATTATGAAAGTTACTACTTTATATCTTTTGCCTTGACCTTACTGACGATGTCTGAGAGAATTGGTAGGCTTGTAAACCTATTCATCTTTCTTCAAAATACTGTATTTAAAACTGAACAATTCTGTGGGGTAACCACTTCCAATCTCTACGATATCACAGTTATGTCTCTTTGCTTTATGAAATAGATTTCCATTTGTTCTCTAAAATCTTTACAAATGTCCTTAAGCCATAAACTTTCCAGAGATAAAAAGCATGGGAAATACAGCTTCTTGATGATAAAAGCTAAATTACACAATCACCAGTGTAATTGTTTTTTTTTTGTCCATTCAAAACACTGTATTAAATATAAGAAAGCTAATCATTTTCTTACGTTATTTTCTATACTCATGCTAATCAATATCCAAATATAAGAAACTTTAAAGCTATCAATCAGAACTCAAATGACCAAAAAAAAGCATTGAAATATTTTTTTTAGATTGATTAACAGGCTAATAATAAATGTTTGAAACTAGATGTCTGTCAGCTATATTTTTAGATAATATTTCACATTTTATATGTATAGAAATAAAAGCCTCTTCTTCCTTAAATGCATTCACCCTTCTAGTCCACATTCAACAGGACAACACAACTAATTCTTGCTCCTAACTATGAATACATTCATTTTAATGAGAGGTATTGAAAGCCCCATGGGAGATACTGAAACAAAAGTTATTTTCCTTATGACAGAAGCAGATGTTCAAAGAAGTGATTCTAGAACTACAATATATGTGGGGGAAGAGGTATGCGGTGGTTGAATTCCTATATCACATGACTCCTCTTGCTTTTTGAGAGTCTAACTATTAATAGTAAATTCAATTATTTAAAGGGAGAGTCAGAAGAAACTTACAGAAAGCTGATAAAACTGCTGGGACATTTCTTCTGCCATTAAGCAACAGCCATTACAGAGGCAAATGTTTCATTTCCCATTGTATCTATTTGCAAAGAGAAGCACCTGCAGGGCTGCCTAGAGCAGGGATCGGCAAACTACGGTTCAAGAGCCACATGCGGCTCTTTGGGTACGTTCTGTCTCAAAAGTTTGCCGACCCCTGGAAGAGCCAATCCTGTCCCTCACAGCAATTTAAAAATTATTCGAGAGCCATAAATATATTTTTACATAATCACCATTATGTGAATAATATCCTTTAAACATTTTATAAATGAAACTATGATAGTTTTATTTTCATTTTTAATGTTACTTCAGAGCCTGTGGCTCAAGAGCCGCAGTTTGCTGACCCCTGGCGGCTCTTCCACATCAAAAGTTTGCTGAGACCTGGCCTAGAATAATAAGGTGCCACACATAGTACCCTCTGAAGTCATAGAGTGAGTCTCCTGGCCTTTGGAGATCAGTCTAAGCAGCCATCCTTGCCAATTGTAAGGCAAAATAGCAAGAATAACTAAGAGAACCAGGAGGAAAATCAAGCTAGCAGCTGTCAGAAAAGCAAATGTAAGAAAACAGGACCACCAGTATAGCATATCAAGGACTTAACACTATCACTAACTCTAGGCATGGAAGAAGTTGGGTCAGATGAAACATAGGACCTGAGGTTTCTTGGGGTATTTGCAGCATATAGAATTCATGCATTTGTTGGACATATACTCCTACTATTGTACAGAGTGCTAAGGTGACAAAGATAAAACAGATTTGGTCTTGAACCTCAGAGAACTAAGAGTGAGCTGAGAAAGTTGGGCTAGTAAAGGGGCACCTAAAATGTAGCCCAATCATATCTATGATCAAAGAAAGTACAAGATGCTTTAGGAACCACACCAATTGAAACTGAAATTACAGGAAACATTTTCCAAAGGCTCAAGATGTCTTGAAGAACAAAGATATATTATTTTTATATTACATGTTTTTTTGCTTTGCCACACAAAGATTTATAGTAGAATTTACTCATCCCATAAGGGGCCGAGAGACAGGACAGTCTGGGTAGAGGAAAGTGGTGTGAAGACATGAAGGTGAAAATACCCACAGGTCACCTGGGGACCTCTACAGATCTTGGTGTGCCTGGACAAGGTATGGAAATGATAAAAAAAGAAGCTTGATGGGTTGTGAGGATCAGGTTACGAAAGATTTGGTACAGTAAGCCCAGTAGTTTGTACTTTATTCTGCAGATTATGGGGAAACATTGAGAGATTTTAGGCAGTGGAGTGATATTATTAGATGTGTGTTTAAGAGCAACTCTTCTGGCAGCCTCAGGAAGAACAGATGGAGGAAGGAGGATGATCTACAGAGTGATGCGTTAACAGGCTACTGAATGGAGAAGACGTGACAGCTTACACCAAAGCACTGACAGTGAGAGGAGAGTGAAGGGACAGATTCATGATGTTTAGGAGACTGAATCAATAGGGTTTGGTGATGGATGGTGGAAGGCAAAACATGAGTCTAGTATGGCTATTGGATTTCTTATTAGGATGTGTCATTCACCCACTTAGAATATACAGGAGGAGGAGCAGATTAGAAGGGAGGAGAATAAAAGATCGATTTCAAAGTCCCTGTGGGGTATTCACAAAGATCTGGTATGGAACACGTGGATATAGAGTTTTAGAGTTCAGAGAAGTGGTCTGGGTTAGAGATACACATTTGGGTGGTTTCCAAAGCACTGGATTTGTATGAATACATAAAGAAGTATGTGAATTCAAGAAGAGCAGAGGGCCTAAGAGAGAGCCAAGCAAAACAAGAACATTTGAGGGCAGAGGCTTGTGTCTGGCATGCCTGGGTGTAGCTATATAGTGAAGCCAGCTCCAGACTCAAAGGGTAGAGTTACCACAGGATCCAGGAATTCCACTCCTAGAAATATACTCAACAGAAATGAAAACATATGTTCACAGAAAAACTACACATAAATGTTTATAGCATTATTCATGGCAGCCAAAAAGTTGAAACAACCCAAGTGTCCATGAATTGATGAAAGGTAAGTAAAATGTAGTGTCTATATACAATAAAATTTTAAAGAAATGAAGTACTGATACATGCTACGACATGGATAAACTTAAAAACATTATGCTAAACAAAAAGAGCCAGCCACTTATCATGTGACTCTATTTATAGGGAATGTTCAAAATAGGCAAATCTATGGAAATAAAAAGTAGTTTTTTGGTTTTCTAGGGCTGGGGGAGGAAAGAATGAGGGATGATGACTAAAGCGTGCAGGGTTTCTTTCTGAGGAGATGAAAATGTTCTAAAATTGGTTTTGGTAATGGTTGCACTATTCTATGACTATACTAAAAACCATTGAATTGTACACTTTAAATGAGTGAATTGGGTGGTATGTGAATTATATCTCAATAAAGCTGTTAAAAATTATATAAAATCACAGTTGAAGGCATAGATTAGATAAATACAAGCAGAAAGGCTTAAGATGTCTCTGAAAGTTTTCCCAGTATCTATTAAAAAGAACTTCTAAACTGCACCATGGCTTACAGAGGGAAACTTCCTGTACACACATTGTTCCCTTAGAGGCCAGGCCAATCCTGCTGATAGATTACATAACATAATTTAAGAGTTTATTTTTAAAACTTTATGTATTTATTTTGACATTTGGTATAATTTTATATTAATTTCAGGTGTTCAGCATAGTGGTTAGACATTTATATAATTTAAGAAGTGATTCCCCGAACTAGTCTAGTACTCCCCTGGCATTATACAGTTATTACCATATTATTGCCTATAATCTCTGTGCTTAACTTTACATCCTCGTGACTATTTTGTAACAACTAATTTGTTCTTCTTAATCTCTTCACCTTTTTCAACCTGCCCTCAACCCCCTCCTATCTATCACCCCAACAAATCTAGTACCCATTTGACACCATACATCGTTATTACAATATTATTTACTATATTACTTATGCTGTACCCTACATCCCTATGACTATCTCGTAACAACCAATTTGTACTTCTTAATCCCTTCCCCTTTTTCACTCACCCCCAAACCCCTTCCCATCTGATAACCATCAAAATGTTCTCTGTGTCAATGAGTTTGTTTCTGTTTTGTTTGTTAATTTTGTTCTTTAGATTCCACATATAAGTGAAATCACGTCGCATCTGTCTGACATACTCTACTCAGCACAAATCCCTCCAGGTCCATCCATGTTGCCACAGATAACAAGAACCCATTGCCACCCATGACCAAGCAACACCCCATTGTATCTATGTGCCACTACGCTTTATCCATTCATCCATTGATGGACACATAGTCTTGGCCATTGTAAACAATGCTGCAATGAACCGATGGATGCACTCATCCCCTTGAAGTTGCATTTTGGGTTTCTTTGGATAAATACCCAGAAGTGGGATTACTGAGTCCTTCTTTGTCATCTGTTATAGACTTTGTTTTAAAGTCTATTTTGTCTGGTATAAGTATTACTACTTCAGCTTTTCTTGTTTCAATTTTCATGAAATATCTTTTTCCCATCGCTTTACTTTCAGTCTGTGTGTGTCTTTCGATGTGAAGTGAATCTCTTGTAGATGGCAGATGTAAGGGTCTTATTTTCGTATCCATTCAACCACCTTATCTCTTAATTGGAGCATTTAATTCATTTAAATTGAAAGCAATTGTTAATAGACATGTAGTTATTGCTATTTTATTTTATTTATTTTTTGGTCTTAAAGAAGTCCCTTAAGATTCCTTGTAATACTGGTTTGGTGGTGATGAACTCCTTCAGCTTATTCTTGTCTGGGAAGCTCTTTATCTGTCCTTTTATTCCAAATGATAGCTTTTCTGGGCTAATCTTAATTGTAGCTCCTTGATTTTCATCACTTTGATTATTTTGTGCCACCCCCTTATGGCCTGCAAAGTTTCTGTTGAGAAATCAACTAACAGTCTCATGGGAGCTCCTTTGTAGGTAATTAACTGCTTTTCTCTCACTGCTTTTAAGATTCTCTCTTTCTCTTTAATCTTGGCCATTTTAATTATGATGTGTCTTGGTGTGTGTCTGTTTGGTTCATCTTGTTTGGGACTCTCTGTATTTCCTGGGCTTGTATATTCATTTCCTTTAACAGGATAGGGAAATTTTCCATCATTATTTCTTCAAACAGATTTTGAGTTCCTTGCTCTCTCTCTTCTCCTTCTGGTACCCTTATGATGTGAATGTTGGTGCCCTTGATGTTGTCCTAGAGGCCCCTCAAACTCTCCTCAATGTATTTATTTATTTTTTTGTACTCTTTTTTCTTTTTGCTATTCTGGTTGGGTGTTTTCTGCTACCTGATCTTCTAAATCACTGATTTGATCCTCTGCTTCATC
>NW_017731433.1:1560883-1566758 GCF_001890085.2 Hipposideros armiger | reverse complement strand
GAAGAGGAAAGGCAGGTATCCAGGCACATGTGTGTGTTGGGCCAGGGGGTAGTAAATTTTTCATCACTTTTTATGACCTTAGAACTGCTTTGGTTCTGTTTTCTTTTTACCTTTGAGTTAGGCTTTTTCTGGAGTTAAGTCAATGAGACAGCTGGCTACATGATAATCCGAGAGGGGAATGGCCTGAAATTTGTGTCAGTAGAATAACCCCTGAGTGTTCAGAAGCTTCGCCTCCTGAAGGTTCTCTATTAAAATGTAAATAAGTTACCTGAAAAGTCATCAACAGGAAATCCATTAATATATTTTAAAGGATTAGTTTATCAATTGACTAGGACAAGTTCATTATGAAGGTGTTGAGAGTATGAGTTTGTGCACACAGGTACACAGAGTTTTGTGAGAGAGGGCAATGCCACAGAATAGAAAAGGAAACAAAGTCTGGACAAAAACATTATCTGAGAGGACTATGTCAGGGACAGTATACAGAAACTAAGAACCTGGAGAGACAGGACAAAACGGTACCTTCAGAGACACCTACAGTGTCAAATCCATTCCATGACCCCTTACACTTTTTACCCCAGATGCTTCTCACATTATATGCAACCTGCATGGAAGAACTAAAAGCAAAAATCTTGAGATCCACCAGCAGATTCTGTGACTGCACATCTGGACTCATATTCCCTGGTAGGCTCAGGGAATGGTTTCTTCAAGAAGTCACCAGGATTTTCCACATACCATTAAAATATTTGAGTGGCTGTCTGAACAGAGGACATAGTCTGCCATCAAGTCCCCAGCCCCACTCAGGGCCTTGGACACTCAGATACTTAAACCTTAAGAGCAAATGCTCCCACTCCCAAACCCCTGGCATCCTGCTGCTGTAACGCCATCTGTCCTGTCCTGTATGTTCCCCATGTGTGAGCTGCCTACAGGTGTTGGGGGAGGGGATTCTTTATAATACAGATTCCTGATCCACCTTATATCTTATATTTTGGAACCAGTAAAACTAGGTGAAACCAAGTGCCTTAGTGAGTTCGGGCTGCTATAACAAAATACCACAGACTGGATGCTTTAAATAACAAACAGTGTTCTTACAGTTACAGAGGCTGGGAAGCCTAAGGTCAAGGAGCCGAGTGATTTCGGTCCTGGGGAGAGCTCCCTTTCTGGCTTCCAGGTGGTCCCCTTCTCACTGTGTTCTCACATGGCCTTTTTCAGCTCACTTGGAAAGAGGAATCTCTCTCTTCATGTAAGTTAGCCAATCCTATCAGATTTGGACCCCACTGCTATGACCTCACTTAACATTAATTACCTCCTAAAAGCTCAATCTCAAAATACAGCCACATTGAGGGTTAGGGCTTCAGCATATGAATTCAGGGAGGGGGGTAATTTAGTTCACAGCACCAAGGAAATCTGCATTTTCAGCCAGCATCTTAGGTGAATCCAAGAACCCGGCTTTGAGAGGCCCTGCTTTATAACATATTCTCATGCCTCCTTCCTAACAGGCACACAAACAAAATTATGGACTGTAATTCTAAAATATATAACACCATATACATAACAAACATTTCATGTCAGTGCTGATAAGAATAGTACATAGCACCTAGCGCAAGCCCTCAGAGAGATGAGAAAACTGAAGCCTATGGTGCCAAGTAACTGAACAATGTTTGCCTTGAGTACTATATTTTGATAACCTTTAAGAAGCATTGAGGTGTGGTGACATCTTTAAAAAGTCACTAAATAAGACAAACATGTATTTTAAAGAAACATTACAGTAGCAGAAACCTTTGCTAATTAAATGCAAAGAGTCGGTTAATGTGCAGTGCAATTATCTCTTACTCAAAGAATTACATATGGAATATGGCATGCATCATTTCCTTCTTGAAGGAAAACAAATTCTCTTAAATCCACCATCAAATTATCCAACACAAATGGTCCAATCCTTCTGCCAATGGGCTAACAGCCAGCTGAGCTGACACACTTCCTCCCACACCACACAACCATCTACCTCAGTTATTCTGCACAGTGTGCTTGAGCATTATCACAAATGTTTGTCATCCAATCAACAGTGGATGTTTTCTTCTTTACACAGAAAATATTATCAAGCAAACAATTTAATACATAAATGGGTCTTTTGTTATTTTTTCAGAAAAGACTGAATGGTGTCTTGATACCTTCAAAACTACGGAGCACTGCAGATTGGAATGTTGTTTGCAGTTGAGCAACCCAACAGTGGCTGGGTGCAATGAGTAATGAAAAATATTTGTAGGCATTTAGCTTGCTACATAATTGTGAAATCTAAAAACTTTTAGGAGGAAGTATATTTCTATGAAAACAGAATGTGTGTTTATACACACACACACACACACACACACACACACACACACACACACANTGCAAGGGCTGACCCTGTAAATCAGGATTCACTTTAGTTGGGCTCTGGTGCCTGCCCAGTCTGCCCTTTGGGTGTGTCATTCTTGGGGGTGGCTGGGTGATGCTCTGGCTTGGTCTGAAGCTGGTCACTGTGCATGCCAGCCCTGGGGCCTTCTGGGAGGGGATCCGCTGCAGGCTAAGTTTAGCCTTAGCCTGTGCTCTGCCCAGGACCACCTGGTATGAGTCACAAAGCAATCTGCAGATGTCCGCTGCCAGCACTGGGCTTGGAGCTGCCTCAAGAGGCCAATCTGGAAACCGAGGCCAGCTGTCACTAGTGCTGAGCTTAGAGCTGCCCAGCCAGAGATAGGGGACACAGCAAAGCCAGATGCTGCTTGTTTGGGTTTGATGAACCTTTGAGAGATTTTAGGAAAGTGCAGCATGAGCTAAGACAGGTCATTTGCACAGTAAAGCCACTGGAAGTGAGTTGGGTGTGCCCAAATGTTGGGTAGGGCAGGGTATCAGAGAATCACTAGGGTAGGGCAGGCAAACGGTTATAGCCAGTTAGATGGAGAATCAGATACGGCGTCTGCCTGTGTCTGCATGCAGGGAGGTGGAGGGTTCATAAAAAAACAATGGCTTCCTCCAGCTCCTCCATCAAAGAGAAAGCTGACCCTCCAGCCCTCACCCTGAAGCTTGACAATTCAGTTCCTCCCTGTATGCCCCTGGCACCTTTTGAGCTGCTGCCTCAATGCTGAAGCTCAGAGTGAGCGATTCCATCAGTGAGGAAGTACGTGCATGGGCTCTTTTAGAGGAATGCCAGGGACTGCAGCCCTCTTCCTACTCATTCAGCCACAATCTGCTGGTCTTCACAGCCAGCAGTCATGGGGACTTCTCTCTCCACCACTCAAACCCTGGGCTGGGGAGCCTGGTGTGGGGCTGGGACTCCTTGCTCCTTTGGGGAGGGGGGACTTCCACAGCCAAGACATCCCTGTGGGGCCAGCCTGTTCTGTGTCTCTGTCTGTCCTCCCAGTCTCGAGGTGACTTTTTGTGTATGTCCATAATTGTGGGACTTCGGTTCAGGTAGACTTCAGACAATTCTCAGTGATGGTTGCTCTGTAGTTTAGTTGTAATTGATGTAGTCCTGAGAGGAGGTGAGCATTTACCTACTCTACCATCTTGACCAGGGATGATTAAGTAGTTTTGTTTTCACTGTAGCTTTGACAAATATTTGATTGACCTTTTGACTGCATTAGGCAGGGTTCTCCAGAGAAACAGGACCAACAGGCTACATGGATAGAAAGAGATTTATTGTGCAAAATTGGCTCACACAATTATGGAGGCTGAGAAGTCCCATGATCTGCTGCCTGCAAGCTGGAGGCCCAGGAAAGCTGGTGGTCTAATGCTAGCCTGAGTCTGAAGGCCTAAGAACCATGGAAGCTGATGGTGTAAGTCCCAGTCTAAGGGCAGAAGAAGATCAATGCCCCAGATCATCAAGCAGGCAGGAAGGTAAAAGGGTTGAATTCCTCCTCCTTCCACCTGTTTTTGTTTTTATTCAGACACTCAAAGGATTTCATGATGTGGGCATTGGGGAGGAAAATCTATTTTGAGTCCACAGGTTCAAATGCTAATCTTATCTAGAAACATTCTCACAGACACATCCAGAAACAATGTTTAATCTGAGTACTCCTTGGCCCAGTCATGTTGACCTATAAAATTAACTATCATAGCAACAGTACAGTGGGGATATATCACTGCAAAAGAAAAAATTTGTTTTCCTCCTGATGCTTATAGTGTAGTTGAGAAAATAGATAGTAGGTGACCATGTAATTTGTCATCCAAAATGAGGCACTACTGAGAACGAAAGGAGATTCTAGTAATAACTAAGTTGGGCTACAAATGTTTGGGGCCAACTAGAATGCATATTCACATATTTACACTTTTAGATAAGTAAATAAATATAATAATTTCATTCAAAAGATGACAAGAGGAAGGTGCAATTCTAAAAAAGAAAACAGGGCTGGCCAAGTGGCACGTTGGTAAAGAGTTGGCTTGGGATGCCAGCTCTGAGCAGGAGGGCCCCGGTTCGGATCCCACAAGAGGGCCAGTGACGCTGCGCCCTCTACAGCTAAGATGGTGAACAACAGCTCGACCTGGAGCTGAGCTGCCTTGAGTCTCTAGCAACTGCGTAGGCTGCAGTGGGGCTGGTCGGCAGCTGGTGTGTGCTTTCGTGGGCTGCTGTGAGTCGCAGTGAGCAGCAGTCCAATGGCCAGCAAGCAATTGCCTCACCCAGGAAGAGTGCAGTGATAATACCAACATGGACTAGTGAAGCGATGTCCTTCACAACTAGACTGAAGAACAAAAAGGACAGCAAGTTGTCTGTTCCTCTTCCCTGATTCCCCAACACTGTTCCCCTTCCCCAATTCTCCAATAAAATCTTTAAAAATAATAATAATAATAATAAATAAAATAAAAAAGAAAACAAAAAATTTGTATGGATCTTTTTAAACTTTGCTTCCCTACCACTGTATGAAAATTTGACAGGTTGCATAGCTTTTATCTTCTTTAGTCATCAGAACAGTTCATTTCAATAATTTGACTATTCTCTCCAGTGCAGCAATTAAAACTCTAAACTTCATTCTTCTTAACAGTGGTTCTCAGTTGGGGGAAAGGTGTGAAGGAGGAGGGGTATTCTACCCTCAGGGAATACTTGGTAATGTCTGGGAACATTTTTAGGTGTCACACCTGGGGAGAGGGGATGTACTGACATCTAATAAATAAATACAGGGACAATGCCAAGCATTCTACAGTGCACAGAGCATCCCCCACAACAAAGAATTATCTGTCCCAAAATCTCAGTGGTGATGAGATCGAGAAACCCTGCCTTAAGATAAATGATCTCACTTAGTTGGAGCTCACTTTATATCTGGAAATCTGCAAAGGCAACAGGGGAATGCTCAGATGCCTCTTTCTCCCTTAGCTTTATTTCCGTACCTCTCCTACCAGTATTTCTGATCATTAGATTTGGGCCCAGGGGAGTAAGTGATTAAGAAGCAAGGGCGTATTCTTATAGCTGACAGAGTTATAATCTGGAATGTTTTTTCTCTTTTGAATGTGGTGGACACACAATTGCTGTGGGTGTTTGCAACAATGTGGAAATAGTTAGCAGTGGGCAATGCCTGTCGAGCTCTAAAGATTAGGAAGTGTTGATTAAATTTAGTAAAGAGGCAGTCCTTGATGACCTTAGTTGAGATGTATAAAGGGTGAAGGTTGTAAGCAGTAGCAAATGAAAGAATGAATAGGAAATAAAACATAGCAACAGCGATTCTATGGACTAATTTTTCTAGACATTTGGCTCAAGAGTGCAGAAGAAAGACAAGGGGATGCAGGGCTAGTGTTGGGTCTTAAGAGGGGTATATTTGAATAAGTTTAAATGGAAACAGGCAGAGAAGGAAGGGACTAAGGGGACAGAGAGACAGAGAAAGAGAGAGAGAGAGAGAGAGAGAGAGAGAGA
>NW_017731433.1:1496166-1558558 GCF_001890085.2 Hipposideros armiger | reverse complement strand
AAAACTTTTAGGAGGAAGTATATTTCTATGAAAACAGAATGTGTGTTTATACACACACACACACACACACACACACACACACACACACACACACAGAGTCAGATAATTAAGTTGAAAAGTTTCCACCATGCACTTACACAGTGGAAAGTTTGCGAACTTGTTTGACATTCCGTGTGTGTGTGTGTGTGTGTGTGTGTGTGTGTGTGTGTGTGTGTGTATACCAATCTAGTTTAAACTGGGCCAAAGACGATGTTTCTCATCTGTCACTTAGGAGACTCCCGGAGGTGGGGGGGATGTTTCTGATACTGAGGATTCTTGGGGAAAAAAAAGGAAACTTTTAACTGAGGAGTGTTAAGGATGGAGAGAGGACTATCCAAATAAAACCATTAGCCACAACAAAACGTTTCTCAAAATGTAACTCCCAAATCATCTTTATTAGCAATAACTAGGACTGAGGGTAAAAGGGATCAAATGTATGGTGATGGAAGGAGAACTGACTCTGGGTGGTGAGCACACAATGTGATATATAGATGATATATTACAGAATTGTACACTTGAAACCTATATAACTTTAGTAACCATTGTCACCCCAATAAACTTTAATTAAAAAAATTGAAAAAAAAAAAGTAGGAATGCTTTTGAAAATTACAGATCCCAGGCCTACAGCCATTTAATGAATTCCAAAATCTCTGGAATCAGAGTTCAGACCCCAATGCCTGGATTGAGCATTTTCTAACAAGTCCTACAACTGATACTTATGTTCACAAGGACTTTACTCAACTGAGGTGGGAAGTGGATGAAATATACATTGTCATCTTTTTCCATCATGTCATCCATGATTCTGCAGCCCAGGAAAATCCAAGAACAGTCAAAGAAGTCCATGAATTCCAACAAAAGTAAAAATAATAATACCATTTTAATTTAGATCCTTCATTTACCACACAACTTAGATTAAGTCTCTTTTTTCACTAGCCTCAACCAAATAATTCTCTAAGTCAGATCCTTGACCACTATTAGGTTCTCCAAATAAGATGAAAATCAAACCAGGAAGCTTGTCCTCAAAGGAGAAGACATTCAGTCCCTCTGTGTCTGTTTCTCGGGTCTCTTTTTCTCTCCACTCTCCCATTCACAGAGGAGAATGAAGCACTGTTGTATCATTTTTCATTTTTCTGTGTGGCCTGGATGCCTCTCAAAATTCAATACCTGGTGACATTGTAAAGCTCTTACTTATTGCTCTACACACACACATCTTACTTCCGCTATTCTAAGATCCACATTCTTTTTTACATTTTAATATCTCTGAGTTCAGGGTGCCTCTTACAGATGTTTGGCCTTTTCAAGCAACTGCAAATTGCTCTGTCACTACTTCCCCGATCCTTCCTCCTGTGAGATTAGAGCTGTTCCTTTTTTCTGTTCTTCCCTTTCCAAACCAACCCTCAGAGCTCCTGAACTGCAAACTTGGGAGTTGTAGGCCAAACAAGCATGCTTTAGGGCCAGGTAGATTTCTTTGCGCCATTACTTGGCTCTGATATCTGCCAGCTGAGTTATTACAACCAGCTGTAATAACTTCTTTCTTTGACTTTTTCTATAACTAACTATAGCCTCTTCTTGGTTTGAAGTTGGATAAGACAGAGGCAGGAAATTCACCTAGCACTCAGAGCTCTTTAAAGAGCTCTTTCAGTACACGTAAAATAGAGGGATAACAAAGCCTTCGCTTACTTGGTATATTTTTTCTTTCTTAGGTATACCTAAAATAAAATCGCATGTCCTACGCTTTCATGGCATGTCAGTTCTGATAAAATATAGGGGACAGTGGCAAACTTTATTCATGGAAAGCTGAATCAGTGGGATGGGAGAAGAGGATCTTCTGGCCCTCTTAAATGGGCTATGGCCCACACACACGTACAAAAAGTTTAAGGCCACTAAATTTAAATTGCTCCTTTTATCTCTGCTGGTATATAGGACCTGAGGGGTCTCACAGAAGCTACTGCCACTTCTTGCCTGAAGGCCGGCCTTGATCTCATTTCTAGGGCACTGTCTCCATAGTTATTCATCCAAGCATACCACTTCCATAGTCATCAAGGCAGCCCTCTCTGAAAAGGGTGCCTTCTGTTTCTACCTGTGTAGCAGCTCTTCCTTAGGTTCCCCAAACATGCCGTTGCTAGTGCTGTCTTTTTTTTTTTTCCAGTTGTCTCTCTTGATAAAACTGGACATATCATTTCAGAGTTACATTTGGAGGACATTTTGCGGGGCATAATCCAGTCACACTAAAAATATCTGTCAACTTTAAAAATTGATATGAGTTTTATTTTTATTTATTTTTTTGAATTGAGGTAATATTAGTTTATAACATTATATAAGTTTCGGGTGTGCAAGATTATAATTTGACATCTTTATACACTACATCGTGCTCACCATCAAAGTCTAGTTTCCACTGTCACCATACAATTGACTCCTTTTCCTCCTTTCACCCTCCCTCTATCCCCGCTTTCCCTCCGGTAACCACTAATCTGTTTTCTGCCTCTATGCGTTCTTCTCCTTTATTTTTTGTTGTTTGTTCATTTGTTGGGGTTTTTTGATTTTACATTCCACATATGAGTGAAATGATACTGTATTTATCTTTTCCCCTCTGACATTCTCTTTAAGAGAAAGGTCAGGCATCTATTTTATCCCAGGAGGAGCCCCTTGCCTATTTTGAAAACTCCCATAAAAAAATAATCCTACAGCTAGAGAGTAATACCCTAAATCTTCTTCAACTGTCTTTCTCGAGGACCCCTGAGGTCTACAGGCTGAGATACCTCCTTAAACAGGTATCACAGAGGTAGACAAGAAGATGGCTCTTACCCAGTATTTGCCACACTATATTACAGTTAATTATTTACCTGTCTTCTCCTCTAGCCTGTAAGCTCTTAAAAACTAGAGATTGTTGCTACTCATTTAAAATTTTCTTAATTGGTACTAATATAGTAGGTGGTAATAATAAAGTCCAGATACCCATGTGTCTATAAATTTTGTCTACTGAACATATGAATGAATGCTTACAGTTAGTGATTGCTAAACATAGACTGTTAGAGCTAAAAGTGATATTAAAGATTGTTTAGCACAAAATCATATGAACTAGATCAGGATACTGTATTCTAGAAGTTAGAAAACTTTTATGTTCACATGACAGAACCAGGAAGACTCAGACTGGGTTTACTGATGACAGTTGTTCCGCTTGTTCCACTAAAAAACACTATAATCTGCTACATTGTCATTCACAATTTTAATAAGATATATCTATAAATAAGGATATTAAATCCATACATGTATTATTCCCTCACCCTGAAGTAATGACAGAGCAGGAGCTACAAGACCTCAAATTTTTTTCCCTTTAAACAATTACATGCAAATAATGAGGTGAACTCTTTACAGACATTTGATTTCTATATCCTTACTATAACAAAGCAAATATATAAATTTTTTAAAGGTTTTGATCCAAGCAAGACACACAAAACTAGTGAGATGAAAATTTATCTCATTTTCCCCACACGACATTTAAGTAGAGGGTTACAGTTACTAACACCAACATTTCCAGCCAGAGTCAAACTGACAGAGAATGAGATGACAATACCCAGGTATCATCCATCGTACACATCCTTGTCAGTTTTTCAGTGGGATGTAGTGGCAGCAATTCTGGGATGTTGACGCGAACTACCAGCTTTTCCAATAAATGTTTTTTGATCTTCAGTGCTGACTTCTAAATATTATTCTGTCCCTTTATTATCATTGCAAATAGTAAAAATACAAGCAGTGATAGCCACAATTTTCAATCATTGTACAATTTAGAAAAAAAAAAAAAGAACTCTTCACTACATATGAGAACATTTCCTCCCCAAGGTTCCACATAGCAAAGAATTAAAATAAAACTGCTGACGGTTAACTATTCTATAACTGGCTGCTATTCACATAGTATGAAACCTTCGAAATATAACTCTGCTGTGTCTGCCCCATATTCACCTGATTCCTCCTCAAGGCACCAGTCGAATTTATCTGACAGTAAGTCTTGATTTGGCGAGGGGAGGGTTGGAAGGCAGAACATCATGACACTATTACTAAGTCGCAGCCTTCTCTCAAACTGCATAAGACACTGATTTCTTAGCAAAATGAAATACTCAAAGGCATATCAGCACCCAGCTTCACTCCTGGTAATTGATCACTCTGCCCAGAGGAAATCAGTCCATTTGTTTTTCCTGAACAAGATTGGACAGAGGTCACTATTCATATCTCTCCTCCCTAATGAACTAATTATCAAAACAATAAGCACTTAATGAAAAGCATGGTCAAGGAAACATGCTTGTCATCATTCTTTGGAACTTCCAAACTGTACAGAGAGAGATATGGGACTCAGATAATTTTCTCTGCTAACACTTGTTAAACAAAAGTTGGTTTTCACCTCCATTCTACATTTTCTTCCAAAGATTGATCATAAAATTGTTGATTTCACCTTCCATATAACAGATGCCCACCCCAAACATTAAAAGTGTCCACCCTCTCACAATGTTCTAAGAGAGCCTCCCTCTAATTGGTTTGCATGTCTTGTGAAGAAAACATCAGCACACATATAAACAGACTGACAGGTCGTCTGATTCCACTGTGACTCTTACAAGTCCCTGTGTTCAGTAAGCTTCCTGAACGTCCTCGGGCAATGCTCATTAGCAAAACACAGCTGATACCTCTCCAAAGGTAATTGGTTGGGGGTAGGGTGAGAGGAACAGGGTATAGCTTGTCTCTGCCTGGATCCAAAAGTCCAAGGGCTATAAAATCCTACATATACCTCAACCATAAAATACCCAGTCATTTGAAAAAAAACAAAACAGAAACTTCTCTCCGCTAAGAAGTTTGGCAATCTGGTTCATACCCCTTCAACTGCAGTTTCAGATCTCATTTCCTGCCTTGATCCATGTGAAAGATAAGGACCAACACATATTGGCACTATCCAAGGCACTGACGACAGATATTAATCCATAGTCAATGGTGACCTTTTCTGACAGATTTTAATATACTGACTTCTTACAGACATAATACACTATCTATTACCCTATTCCCAAAAGGCTGCAATTCATTTACTTACAACCGCTTTAAAATGAATCCAGTAGATACTGCAATATGTTCAGAAGTGGCTTATGACACCAGGGAGTGTATAATTATTCCCTCCCAGCTATTCGGTTTTGCTGGCAGCAGATCATAATTGTGTAGACCTACATCCTACGTAACCCTAGGGAGCTTTTGAAATCAACAAATTTTGAAAAAAAACACCAAAATTTAATGAAAATTATTCTGGAAATGATGGCAGCCACAACCACAAGCAGAATATTTAAAATACAACTTGAGTTTTCTCAGAAGGGATGTGGAGATGGGGTAGAAAAAAAGAAAAATGTACATATTTTCATATATTTATACATATACAGCATATGAGAGTAAAAGAATAATTCTACATATCATGATTCTCTGAATTTTTATGTTAATTTTAAAAAATTGTATTTCCTTTTGTAGGAATAAATTAAAGATCATAAAATTTCATCTAGAAAGAGAGAGATGTGATGTATTAGACTGTTATTTACTTAGCTTGCTTCTTCCCTTTTCTCCCTCCCACTCTGTTACTTCCAAGGTTACAAACAAGTCCACAGAAATGTCAAGAAACAGGCTAGAAACCTGTACCACAGGTCCTGGAGATAAGCAGCAGACTCATCACTCACAGCTGTGACTTCTCACACCAACTTGCCTTACTAAGAAGCTTTGATAAACACTTAACTCTTGTGTGCTCCAGTTTCATATTTTGGAAATAAGTTCCCCCATTTCACTTTATCAAAAATCAGAATCAATTTAAAAAATAATCTAAACTGTTACATAGAGATTATTAGAAATGAGACATCTAAGAGCACTGGCCTCAGAGGGAGCGCCTGGATCCTAGAGAAAACGTGGCCGTAGAGAAAAAGAACAGAGTAGGTTTCTTCTATAAATAAAAAGCAATCATAAGGAACTAATAAAGATGAATATAATATGGCACAGAATAAATGAATTCAGTATTTAAACTCCCCATGCAATAAGAGAGCTAGTACTGACAAGAGCCAAAGCCCTCTGCTTATCATCAGTCATAAAGATCGTTACACACAGTGGTGCCACAGTACTCTCCACTAGTTCTGTGTCTTGGAAAGGACTGTGCTTAGTATAGCTTCCTGCCTTCTGTATACTCCTTCTAATGACCAAGCAGGATAGGCTAGAACAGAAAAACTTGAAGGTAAAGCCATCTTCAGAGTCCACTTATCAGGAGTCCAGCTGAGAAGGCTGTAATGCCAGTGAGGGATAAGTGAAGATGGTGGAAATAATTCACGTGGTAAATAAAAGATGATTTGGAGTAATGTTGACTATCCCTGACTCAGATAAAATTAGCTTATTTTATTATCACGAATTTCCTTTATTTTCTCTGGACCCTACAGGGTTTCTACAACTATTTCCTCCTTTTATTACATGGCTCTTGCTCAGTGTCTTTTGGGATGAGGCAAGGAATAAAATAAAATTATGGAGTAATATAAGTCATCAGCTTGAGTTAAGGAATCTAATAAACGTAAAATAAATAGGCGAGTATCAAATAAGCTTACCCTAAGTGTATTTACAGCAAAATGAACACAACATATAGCTTTATGTCTCTTAGTGGACAATGCAAAACATGAAATATGACAGTCTAGTCACCATTCATTATGCAATAATCTACAAGTGCCATTTCATTAGGGAAGACAAACTTTAGCCAGCATATTATAAGATAAATTTATTACGTGGATCTTTATATAAGGATGACAAAAAAAAAGTGAAAGGTTTTCTCACAGGCTACTAATAACAGCTGCAGAAACCTCCTTCCTATAAACATTTCTTAGTCTAACTCCCAGTGACATCAAAAGCATTATGTTAAAGCACAGAGTAACACCATTTCCATGAGGTCCACATATGGTTAGTGGGGACCTGGCTTTACACAGGCTTGAGAATCCAGAAGAATGGATATTTGGAAGTCTATATTCACATTCTGGAATGCTCAGTGTATGGCGCAGACTGCCTACAAGTACATGTCTATGAGGGAAAGGCACCAGGCCTCCTGAAAGTGAGAACAAGGTTGCCAGGAGACCTCTCCATGTAAATATGCCAGGTGGCAAAATCCGAGAGCAGGAGGCCAAGGATAAACAGAACTGTCAGGGTTTATCCAAAAAAATAACCAACTGGGACGGATCCAGACGCCCTAGGGTTGATACGAAAAGCAAGCAAATGAATCAGAGGAAATTCCAGAGAAAAGACACAAATGATGGTCAATCCCTGAGAATATCTGTTTTATTTAGGTTCTATAGCATCTCTCTAGACTGACAATTAAAGATAGAAAAGTGATGTCTTAAACTTTTTTTGTGAAAATCTGGAGAGCAGACATTTTGAGACCAAAGTCACAGTGAGTGAGTACTTAAAACAGAAAGCTCTTCTGTATTGAAGTAACACACCTTTTTCTACAGAAACCAGATACACAAATGAAAAAGGTAATATTTTCTTTTGAAACTTAAAGTATGGTTTGCATGCTTACCTAGAATGTAGGAGACTGCCCAGAAGGCGTTCGGAACATTGTTGTCATGTTCAAAGTCAGTGTCACAGAACTTCTGCACCAATTTCCCAATATGGTCACTCAGTGGTCATTAGGAGCCATGGAGTGTGGTCTCCATAATGGCCCGGCAGAGGGAAAGAATAGGACCCACTTATGAGTTTCTGTTTCGGGACCACATGTGCCCTGAAGAAGGAACACTTTTTTCTAATTATTACAAATGCTCTATAAGGGCCAGCAGATCTCTGAGAGCCACAAAGGAAGAACTGAACCAGAGGAAAGGGTTTGGCAGGAAGAGAGCAAGTGATTCACCCAGGATGGATTAGATACAGGAGATAAATTCCCAGAAGAGCCAGCGGTAGCTGCAGAGCTGTATAACTCACGGCTTGGGAAAGAAGCCATATTGGTGGGTGTCATGATTTGGCCCATTCTTACATGAAAACAGAAACTATAAGCCAGGGGGAACTATTACAAGCCACTAGAGACTGAACTGTCAGAATGAATGGTATATAAGCATATTGAAATTTCAATACTGATTGTTAATACTGTATGATATATAATAGTGATCAGTAGCAAATTATAGAAGCCACTTAACAATAACTGTTTTATGTGTAACCTACCATAGCAACTGTTAACAGCAATTTCGATTACAATATGCTAAGAATTGAGAACATTGAAATCTGAAAAGACAAAGAAATGAAAAGAATATGAAATAGTTTCATAGAGTGTGTGAAAGCCTAAACAGGCACAGGTGTGATAACAACAAGTCAACTCTATCTGAAGAAAAAATGGTTGATAACTGCTGGGGATGTCAAGGGTATTTCAGAAACGTATATGAGTACAACATTCCTCAAAAGCTCTACTCATAAATACACTCCATCATTTTTCAAAACCCACTGGATGCCAGACTGATGAAAGTGACAATCTAGCAATAAATTATTACAAAATACTGACAGAGATCCGAAAAAGCCCATTAGCTTTCAAAGAAACATTCAGAAGTAGGGCTTCAGAGCAATCAGATCTTAGTTCAAATCCTGCCCCTGTCCTTTAGCAACATGTTGCTTTGGGCAAGTCACTTAACATTTTATAATGATAATAATAAGTTAAAAGAAATTGTAAAAATATTGGATACTCCTTTACATGTTTAAAGATTATTGAAGAACCCAAAGAGTTTCTGTCTATGTAGGTTATATCTATCAGTATTCATCATATTTCAAATTTAAACTGAGAATTAAAAAAAATTATTTAGTCATTTTTAGATATATCAATAAGCCCATTGCATGTCATAACACATTTTTTAATGAAAAATAGCTGTATTGTCCAAAAAATAGCGAAAATAATGTTGCATTTTACATTTGTGTAAATATCTTGAATATTCTGACTTAATAGAAAACAGTTGGATTTTTATAGCTCTGTATTCAATAGGTTGTTTTGGTTAAAGTATATAATGAAAATCCACCTACTTATAGATATATTGTTAAGAAGGAGGAAATATTTTAACTACTCTTTTCATATAATTATGAATGTTCTTCTTTGATACTATATCAAAAGTTAACAAGTGGAGTTTCTTAAAGGTTAGCTGCGATATACAATCTGAAACCATATCAATGAACTTTGTGTAGTCTGTTACACTGAAGTCCATTGGTCTACCTTTCACTTGATATGGATTTTTTCCAATGCAACAGAAGTGTTTTTTGCAAACATTCCATTTTATCAAACACAATATTAGAAAGTCATGTATCCAAAAGTCATGATTTAATATGATTAGTAACTTTTACACTTTCATCAAGACATTGTTAAGTTAAATTGGCATTTTGTTTTTAGACTTTGAATGTGTGATGATGGCAATGAATAAAATAACTGAGTATCGATCAATGCTACAGCCTTCACTTGTGTTAAGGCACCACATTGCTTTGTACAATCAGTGCAATTGTCACGACAGTAATAAAGGCCAGTAATAAGGCTAAGCCTTAGTATTATTATGAAAACAACTTGCCCTCACAGAATACCAGAAAATGTCTTGGGACACCCAGGGATCCACAGGCTATACTTTGAGAACTGCAGCTTGTCACTTCAAAAAATCCAAAGATTAGGAAGATATGGGACCAGAAAAAATCTGGGCACCTATTTTATGCTAAATATCATATTTTTTTTAAAAAAAAGAGTGATATTGCATCTACATTCAAGATACTTACAGTCAAGTCGTACTAGAGAAACAAACACAAGGAGATAATTTCGAAGTGATATATGATAAGTGCTTTCACATTATAGAGAGGTATTGATAGAGGTAAAGACGAGAGGTAGGATTCTTCTCTTAATGACTAAGCGTATAAAAATGGAATTTATCTTTGAAATATTTTTTTAAATTTATCAATGTGAAATAATACATGTTCATTATATAAATTAAAAAAAACATTTTTAAAACTACAAAGGAGAAAATAGAATCAGGAAGACCCCACTCAGATTTAACCAGAGCTAGTTGTTTGACATATTTGATTTTTGTCCCTTCCTATAAATATACACAATTTCTTATTTATATATTTGTAGGATATATACACTGTGTGTGTGTGTATATATCTTTATATGTAGTTTTTATATCAACATTATATATACTTTAAATATTGTCCATATAACTTGAACATACCTCAGACATGTGACTTTTAATGATATCATGATATGCTATTGTATGGGTAAATCATCCTTTTATATTGGACTTTCTTATATGGTGTTCTTTTAATTTGATATAAACACAAATCTGTTTCTGCATGTCATCTTATATTGCTCAGAATTTGTTCCCTGAAATGGAATCACTGGGCAACAGGTAAGGAGAGCTTTGAGATTCTTGCCATTAAAGCCAACTTTATTTCAAGGAACATTATGATTGTCCAGGTTAAGACACAGACCAAATGAATGTCTTGCTCTTCTCTTGCACAGGTTGCTTTGAAAAGATAGACAAGATATTTTTGGAAGAAAGAAACCATAACGTTTTTAAAAATGGAAGAAATGGTGCCAACATAGTCCATATATGTGAGGAATTCCTGAAACATAAAAATCAGATGTAATCTGATTATAGAATAATACAGAGCAGAGAAAACCACAGCATCAAATGCCAGTGCTTAGCAGGATATTCTCCCAGGGAGCTCTGTAGAAGCTACAAGTTCAAAGTCAGTGAGTACAAAGAGAGAAAGGAGCCAGGACACATCATATGAGTTGATTAATTAAGGCACTATATCTAGAATGGCTGGGCCAGATAGCCTTTCTCTTCCTTTGCAGATGAAGGCTAGTGACTTTTCCCTCAGGATTAATCCCAGGGAACATTTCTCCTAGGAAAATGGGTCATCTCCCAGAGGAGAGTTCATATATAGGTGTTGAAACCTGAAAGAAAGAAGAACCTGGCTTAAGTTAATGTCAAACCTCTATAATGTATGACAAAAAGAATACACTGTTTGACTCAGAAATGAAATTCACTATAATTCACACTCCCAAAATAAGTCCTTACTTGGCAATGGAAAACTTCATGGGGCAGTATATTCTGCTCAACAATGTCATGGTGCAGTGCCTCCTGTTAACAAACTATGACTTTTGGAGTTTGAAATCAGAACCCCACATTTTAGAAATGCTGGGATAACAGATGCAATAAAACTGCACAATAATCTCAATCAAGCTAGCTATACTAATTAAATGATTCATAAATTTAAAGTCAAACAAGAATCACCAGATATTGGAGGAATACTAAAAGCATGAAAATAAGGACTCAAAATAAAGAAATAAATTAACAAACCTGGGAGAAAACTGAGTCAAATCAGGGGGAAAATAGTTCTTCAAAAATATTCTTAGTATTTTTAGAGAGAGCCAAGAGGATATTAAGGATCTAAATCAAGAAGAGCCTTTTATGATTAGAGACCAATTCAAGATAAAAGGGAAAGAGTTGGGAATTCTTTAACAAAACTTATTAATTATGGGCTAAATATGTGGCTTTTAACCTTTTTTTGACAAATAAATACATTTACTATCACGACACACTGTGTTCATGCATAAAGTTTAATTAAATAATTTTCCATACAAAAATTGCATTCTCTATGATAATTCTATTTATTTTTTTAAAGGGCTTATGAATCATTGATGTGTTGTGATCCAGAGTTTGAAAATAATTGGTTTAGTGTTAGAATAAAATAACTGAAGGCCAAGTGGGTGGTCTATAGCATAACAATATGGAAATCTCAAAGAATGAAAAGCAAAACAAAGAAATAGGTAAAATGAGTAACAAATTAAGAAATAAATTCACAGATGAAAAATCCAAGAGGCACAACATCTATGTAGGAAACAAATTAATAAATGAAGAAGATTAAAGAATAAAGGAAACAGAATGGAAACATGTGTTTCTAACTAGGAATGGCTCAAGTAGGGCTGATAAAGACTAATAAGTTTTTAAAAACGTAGACACACACCTACAAACTTCCTGGTGATTTCAGAGTTCCAAGGATAAAAAAAAACAAACCTATAAGCTTCGAGACAGAAAACAAAAACAAAAACATACAAAGCAACAAGATGTGGTGTGTATATCTGACATCACACTCCTCATTATTATCAGTTTCCTCTTAGCAATGCTATATATAATAACATAAAAAAGCAAAATTTTTCAAGTCTTGAAGGAAAATGATAGTAAATTTAAATTTTCATACCCAGCCAAACTAGAGGAAGGGGAAAATAAAAATCATTTTTAGAAATGCAAGATGGAACTCTTATGGTGACATTACATATGAACAAAATTTCATCTATACCTCTCTCTCAGGCAAAGCTTAGGTGAAAGGATGGTGGTCTCCCATGGAGCCTCTGGCTATATAGAGTCTTCAGCTGGCTTACTCAAGCAGGACCACTGATTATATTCAGGACATTCAACTTCCTTACCCTTCTCCTCATTCTTTTCTTCTTTTTTGTTATGGGGAGGCATCATGAGGTCACGTACAACAGTGACAACCAACTATGCAACAGGGCAGGAGCCCTCAATTGCAGGATATGGAAAGTGCTGGAGGAAGGCGGCAGATTGAATAGCCTGCTGCCTCAGCCTAAGATGCAGGAAGCCCACCTTTCCCTCTCCCCCTGCTGCAGGCACCTAGCAGGTCCTGGCACAGAGGTTTAAATACAGGTCCATCTGGTCTGACTGTAGAGAGACGAAGGGACCAATCATGGACACAAAGAGTTGTTTGTCTTGACTTGATCAGTACAAGAGGAAAATGAGAATGATTAGGGGACATAAAGGCAGCTGCCAAAAAACTCTAAGGCTTGTGAAAGATCTTAAAAGCCCTCTAGATTTTTCTGATTCAAGAGGGGCAGTGAGTACAGAAACCATATCAGGAATTTTATCATTATTTTTTAACTTTTTAAGAGGAGACATTTCTCCCAAAATAAGTGAGTCTACTAATCTACTTTGAGGCATTTAAATTTGAGATATATTTTTGGTGAATATTATCTACTAACCTAGGCAAGATCTTATTACACCCAGCATTATTTTCCTGTTATGAAATTCTTCCAAAACCTAGAATATAAGTTAAATACTCACATATATGTTCTTCCTAGATTTTTTTAGAAGTCTTTTAATTTATTTGTTTAATTTATCTGTTAAATTTTCTGTCTAATATATGCAGAATTCATTTTGATGTATTTTATGTAAATATGCTATCAATTGACATTTCTCAATATAACCAATTTTTATTATATCACTTATTGAACAATGCTTATCTTCCTGTTCTATTGTGGTTAACCAGAGTTCTGATTTATTGGTGTATTTATGGGAATAGCTCTTAATGAATTTGGACAATTAAGTTCGCAAAGTCATCCTAGCAAAAGTGCTACATACCTCTTTTCTGAATATGATTATAGTCGCCTTCGAAGTACTCCCCACTTGGGAAGCTATGCACTAACACCAGTGCCTAGTCCACCCTTGAAAGCAATTTTGGAACTCTTTTTCTGGAATGGCCATCAGAGTTGTCATCGTATTACCCTCAATGTCCTGAATGTCATCAAAATGTTTTCCTTTCAATATTTCCTTTATTTTCAGGTAAAGAAAGAAGTCAGTGGGGGCCAGATCAGTGAGTAGGGAGGGTGTTCCAATACAGTTCTTTGTTTACTGGCTAAAAACTCCCTCACAGACAGTGCTGGGTGAGCTGGTGCATTGTCGTGATGTAAGAGTTATGAATTGTTGGCGAAAAGCTCAGGTCGTCTCTTTCACACAGCCTTTTCAGCACTTCCAAATAGAAAAGTTGGTTAACTGTTTGTCCAGTTGGTACAAACTCATAATGAATAATCCCTCTGATCTCAAAAAAGGTTAGCAACATCATTGCAACAAGTTCGTGAACTTAATTGTCATATCTCGTATTAGTAATGAAAACACTCCAAGGTTCTGTTCATAGGACACACACACACACACACACACACACACACCTTCCTAAGATCAAGGTACCTGAGAAGCCAAATAATTTATTAGAATGTTGTTAGGTAGAGATGAAATTAGAATAAAAGATGATAAATGTTCTTAAGGATATTTCATCTAAGCCATGATGAAAGATGATAAAATAACCTTACAACAGCCCAACAACCCTTCATAGTGACTAGAATTATTTTATCTGAGAGCCAATGTCTGTCTCTGCTGGATAGAAATGGATTCCCATTATTTTATATCTATTTATAAATTTTCTCAATATTAGCTGTATCAGTGCTATCCTCATAGCATACTATGAGGTCTCTGTATACATTGTTAATTCCATTAGATCAGACAATATCTATTTCAAGTAGCACCACTTAAATGACCATTGTTATCAATTCAGTTTATTCTCTTGGGATATACAGACATATAGTCATATTCTTTTCAAATAATAGTATTAATTTTCTTTTCAAAATTTATAATTGTATTTGTATATATCAGCACATATTTCATTGACTAGAACTTTCAGAACAGTATTTAAATTATAATAATGAACACACTCAACTTGCTTCAGCTACATTTAGTGGAAAAGTTACCAGATTTTTGTTCTTAAATTTAATGTATTTATCCCAAAATTGCCAACATTTTAAAAAAATTAGTAGTGGATATTAGTTTTTGTAGCATTATCAGGCTTAATGATGTGCTATTACGTTAATAGAGTTCCTAATGTTAGACTACCTTTGCTTCTTAAAATAACTTTAGAATAATTGTTTTAAATGCTGAGTAATTCTTTCTATGTATTGCTGTTGTTTTTACTTTGCTGGTATGTGTATTATTTTTGTGTTTATATCAGATGAGTACTTCCAGCTGTTAAAACAAAAACCTGTGACAGTGGCATATAGCATTTGTGTGTGTGTGTGTGTGTGTGTGTGTGTGTGTGTGTGTGTGTGTTTGATGTTATCTCAGTTAACAGGAAACATGCAAAAGGTGATTTCCGCCTGGTTCAGCAAGTCAATCATGTCATCAGTAACCTAAACTAATATTACCTTTCTCCATTCCATCATCATTAAAAAGAGTCATAGACTTGTTTTACAAATTGAACACCTCATGTTTGCAAAATGTCTGCTGCCACTCCAGACAACAGAAAATGAGCCTTCCTCCTCTATTATATCCTAATATAAGGACACCAATTTTGATTTTCTCAGATGTCCTTCAGCAGAATTCCCCTTAAGTTCCATTCACCAGACCTGAGTCAATCAGCCACACCCAGGCTGTAAATGAACTGCTAGCAAAGAGGAACATAATTGTTATCCTTTAGAGTTAGACCAATCATGATTACTCACTTTGGGTTTGGAAGATACAGCACAAAGAAAATAAGAAAAGAATTCTATTAGCAAGGAAAGGGATTCAATGGATTTGATTCAAGGATAAAATTAATAATGTCTGCTACCATACGTATTCTATTTTTGTTTGTGAGTCAAATGCAGTTTTTTTGTACTAAATGTATCATATTTGGTAATCAAAGTTAATGCTGGTTTTCTAAAATGGGATGGTTCAGTGTTCTAAATTTTTCATGCTCTGTAACAGAATATACAAGGATGTCTTCAGAACTCAGGTAAAATCATCTGCTTTCAAAAACTTTTATGGGGGAAATTATCTCGCTTCTCTTTTGTGCTTTGTTGAGATTATTAATCTATCTAATTTTTTATTTCTGTTAGAGTAAATTTTGATAGTTGGTATGTTTTCATAATGTTTCACTTATGTTTTCAAATATCATAGCTTGGAATTTAATATGTTATTACTGAAAAAATAATATCTCATAATATCTGTATGCTTGTTCTAATTTTAAATATTGGTTTTATCTCTTTTATTGATTTTTAATAGAAGAAATTCTTGAATACAGTGCCATTTTTTAAAGAACAAGTTCTTAAATGTTGTTTTTCTTTTTAATAATTTGTTGATTTCTGCCCTTGGCTTGATTATGTTTCACCTAATCTTTTTAGGCTGGTATTGTTTTACTTTTTCTAAATTTGTGACTAAAATCATTAAATAAATTATATTATTAATTCTTATTTAATAATGAAAGGGCCTAAAGCTAAGAGTTTTCCTTTACATTCTGTTTTGGCTACAGGGCTTAAATTAAAATATGTCTCCCATTTTCCTTAAGTAAGGTACAGCTTTTTAGTATTAGAGGATTGTTTTTTCTTTTTAAAAAATTCGTTAATTTCTAGTTCATTTGTCATCTTTAACATTCATTCAGTAAATATGTATGTTATCGAAGAATGTAACCTGTGCATTTTGAGTTTGCAAAATTTGTACATCAGTTTTTTTAAATTCTTCATAATAGGGTATAGGCTTTGAAAGGCACAAAGTTAAATGTTGTGCATATTATTTCAAGCCGGTTAATTTATCCTAGTTGTGTTTATTTTATTTTACTTAATCTTTTATTGTCTGAATTGATTATTAAATTCTTCTAAAACGTTGATTTTTTTCAATTTTGCTTGTATATCTAATAGTAATTACCTCATTTATTTTTCTGTTATAGCTTCATCAAAATTGTAAGTTTCTTTAAATTAACGAAAAATAAATTCTTCCTAGAAAATAAATTTGTCTCAAATTAATTTAGCCATCTCTGTTCTCTTATGTGTCTGGATATTACATGACCACTGATTCTTTTTAAAATTCTCTGTTTTTGGACAAGTGGGAAACAGTCACACTTAACAAATGTGAAAATCTTATATGTTAACTAAGGAATTTAACTTATTTATTTTATTGCCAGAACTATTTGGTCTTCTGTTATATAGTTTTATGCTGTTTTAAAATTCTTACTTTCATTTATAACATTTAACGTATTTTATATTCTCCAGCAATTTTCAAGGTATACACAATATTTAACTCCACTAGTGGTTATCTTTAAATATGTAAGCTATAGATCCCAAATTAGCAATAACCAAAAGACACTGTGTAGCCTTTGACACTCCATCATGCAAGATAAGGAATTAAGGACACTTTTACCACTCCTATACTTTCAAGTCTAAATTAATATCATCTGTGCATGTAATCTATGACAATGAAATTATTATATTTACATTGTCTATAGTACTTTAAATTTTTTTTAAAATTTTCCATTAAATTTTATTATCAAATTTTAAAAAAATTATTATTATTTAGACTTAAGTCCTTGTTTAACTAATTAAACCTTAAATTTATTCCCATATTTTAAAATAAAATTTTCTCATTTTTAACATCTTAATTTTAGGTCACATCAACTGGCAGAAGTACTCCTTAAAGTGATTAAATTTTTCAAAGCAGTTATTTTTATTTATCCTTTTCATTCAAAATTTTTTACAAGTGAATAGATATAAATATCTTCTCAAAATTTCCTGAATTGCAATGAGCCCTACTCAAGTTAATCTGCTTAATTTTTTGCCTCACCAATTATGACAAATTTTCCCCATATTCTGGCAATAGATTGATTGCAAATCATGGCTTTCAATGTTAGGAGGTTTGTTTGTTTGTTTGTTTGTTTGTTTGTTTGTTTGTTTGTTTGTTTGTTTGTTTTTCCTCTATGTTCTGGTAGAAAATGTAATGGAAATTCAGGGACTGCTCACAAGATTCATTTTATCCCAAACTTGAATATTTGCTTCTTATTTGACAACTGATCCTGTTGCTGAACATTTACTTTTTTCTTTTGAAACCAAGTTTCAGACAAAAGTAGAAGTTATACAGAAAGCAAATAAGAAATACCAAGCAATGGCAATCAAAACTTAAGAATGTGGATGACATTTCAACTATTTAAAAATAAGAGCATGCTTAGAGAGTGTAAATGCAGTGAGCACAGATGGGAAGGACGCTGGTAACATTACCAGTTTGTTGGTTTGAAAAATGTTTGAAAACAAATTAACATCTATAACCAAAACAGCTCACTTCCAAATCTTACCCACTCAGTCCAAAGTCCAATCCCCATTCCTTCAAAGCTCTGTTTAATGAGTGTAATAATAAAAACATGTACAACTTTCCCTAACCTCATTTCAAAAGTTAACTCAAACTTACTTGGTCACTAGTTGAAAGTCGATGTCCTTCTCTTATAGTCTGATAGAGCCTTAGCTTGCTGGTTGCCAGAGTCTATTTAATATATTTTCGTAAGCAGTGTGGATAATGAGATAAGATATTCGGGGGAATTAGAATGTTAATTATGTGTACAGCTTGGTAAATAAGCTCGACGATTGAACTGATTCATTATACAAGCTTAAATTATTATTGCAACAGTGAATGTCAACCATTCATTATACATACCTTCATCAGAAAATATTGACAACCAAATTCAACCATGTACCTTTCAAAAATTAACTGTAAAATTATTATTGATTCCCTCTTAAATAATTTCAGAAGAGTTCTTATGACACCATTCCCCAAAATATGTGTCCAGTTTTTCTCTATCTAAAGAAACCAAGAGAAACGTCAAATAATATAACATTTGAGCTTAGTGACTCAGTATTTGCCCAATGTCAAACAACTAATAAGTGGCAAAGATAAAACTTCCAAATGAATGTACGTAATACCAAAACCCATTTTCTTTCTGTTGTGATTTTGACTATCTTCTATATAACAATAAAGAACAATAGCTACCAAGTATTGAGTATTCACTCTACTTTATCCATATGATCCTATTCTCACAACACTGCTTCTGGATACATTTATTTTTTCTACTTTGCAGAGAGGAAATTGAGGGTCGGAAAATTTTAAGTGTATTGTATTAGCAATTCATGAAAGAGCAAAACATATATATCACTGCAAATCACTACATCTGTCATTTGCCCAGACAGTGAGCATGAAATCTGTATTGAAATACCTTTGAAGAACAGCACTATTGTTTGGAGAATTTGGGATATGAGAAATCAAGTCAGAATTCTTATTTCAGAAGGCAAAAAAATGTAAAGAGAGCTCTCCCAGTCACTGGGACCAAGCCAGCATGGGCAGGGTGGATGCGGATGTGGATTATTCTGGGGTAGCTCTCTCCTTTGGCAGTCAGGGTATGAGCCAGCAGCACATCTGGACTTCCCACTTAGAAATACCGTAAATCACTCTTTTCTGGATGGCTACCTTCTCAGCTGCCCTCAGCATTTTGAGAAGTGGAAGGTCCCAAAGAGCCAGTTACTGTTTTGCTCAGGGCTAACTATGTGCTCTTTATAGCCCTATCTGCTTGTCCACTGCCTGTGATATGTGCCAACTTTGCTCATGTGAAAAACAGATAACTTCCATGATTCGATTAAAGAGCAGCTCCTAAAATAGAAGATAGTTAAATTCATACCATTATGGGGAAAATGGTAGAGAAAAACTGCTCCACCTTTTACTGTGTATTGAGGAAAATAATAATGCTAGCCCTAAAAGATATATGTTCTAGGGGTCAGCAGAGTGGCTCAATTGGTTAAGAGCAGTGAGCTCTGAGCAACAGGGTCACCACTTCGATTCCCATGTGGGCCAGTGAGCTGTGCCTGAGCTAAGCTGCCGCTGAACTGGTGAGAGCATGTGCTCTTAGCAGCAAGATTGCCAGTTCAACACCCATATGGGACGTTGGGCTGCGCCTCCCCGCACCCCCAGCCAACTAAGATTGAACACAGCACCTTGAGCTGAGCAGCCTCAAGTTGACAACGGGCGGCCAGACGGCTCAGTGTGCAACAAGGTTGCCGGTTTGACTCCCTCATGGAATGGTGGCTCTTCCCAACCCCCGCCACCCTGCAACTAGATTGAAAGCAGCGACACTTAGAGCTGATTTTGTTCCCTCCACAACTAAGATTGAAGGACAACAACTTGACTTGGAGCTGATGGGTCCTGGAAAAACACAATGTTCCCCTTCCCCAACTCCCCAACACTGTTCCCCTCCCCAATTCCCCAATAAAAATCTTTTTTTTTTAAAGATACACGTTCTAAGTTATAGCTTTGTAGTTTAATTTGAAATGCATATGTGGAATACCAATTGTTTAATATGTACACATCAATTTCTGAATCATATATTTTCATATATGAGGTCAGCCTTGCACACCCATCTGTTCATTTCTTGATTACCAAATTTGATTTCAGTTGACCTAATAGGATTAAACAGAATTCCCTTCCATTTTCACTGGTTGCACAGGGACATCATTATTCTGTCCAAGATTCTATTCTACACATTTATTAATGTTATGTTATATTCAGTCTCACCCTCACTATCTCTACCAACATTGAGATCTCATTTAAATGACACCACATAATCCATGACATTGCCACCAACTCTATGCAGGGACAGACTTGTACATATTGTAATGAGCACCACCTGTATCTTAAACCCTCCAAGTGATGAGGGCACTTTAAGAGAACAAGCGATTAAAATATCAAACATCTGGGTTTATTAACAGTCACCTAAACTTTCTGATTTTGTGTCACTGGATCAGCACCTTGACCTCTCAATTCCTAGATAGCAATGAAAAAAAAAATGATAACAGTTTTTGTCTACTCCACAGAGTTGTTGTGGTGATCAAAATAGACCATGTAAAGCATACCTAAAGATGTTAGCAGAACATTATTTATAGCATATAAAAATTAAAACCAACAAAAAATATTCAACATAAGGTTAATGGTTTTCTAAATGTTAATACATTCACATGATAGATTATGTTTATTGAGACTTTCATTAAATCGAATAAATGTAATATAATATTATTTTTAAAGAATACAATGTTATCTAATTAAGTAAAAATATATATTTTAAAATCCTGAAAGAAATACACCATAATATTCACAGTAGTTATCACTGGATAGATAGTAAGATAATAGTTGGGATAAAAAATAATAATTTTCTGAATAAAGCTGGAAAAATAAATAGAAAAAATATAAAAGTCACTTGCAACAAAAAATATAATAATTTATTTTACTTTTCTAAAATAAATACATATTTTATAATTGTAAAAGTATTTACAATATATGCAAAATACTTTGTGCACCATAATATGCTCCCTAAATATATGCTAGTTAATATATTTACTTGAATAAAGATAAATAAGACAGTCCATTTTCTGTAGTTTGCTTCATTTCCAAATATAAGTTCAAGTTTCTTAACAATCTAGGATGATACAAAGTGCTATTATTCTAATATTGCAATTTGAGGTATCAAAGCATTAATACATATCAAGCATAAGGTAAGTAAGTATAATATGGATCTAGTTCATTTAATTAACTCAGATGTTAGCATACAATTGTGCTGATAAAAATCAGAGACTTCAAAATAAAAGCTACTTAAACATGAATTTGTTTATGTAAGTGTGGTGGTCAAGCTTATACAGTTAGCACTATTAGAGCTTTATTTTCTTAATGAAAATATTACACACTGCAAAGAAATCTTCATTAGCTAATAATTCATATTAAAAACATTAAGACTCAATCAAACTGACTAACAAATTAGTAAGAAATTGGGATTATGTAATTATTTCAAATAATTTAAAATATTGAGTTACAAAACATTATATCTGTAGATGTATATCAAATATTTTGGCTCAACAGTTGGATAATTTAAAAACTAATTAAAGTTAAGAGAATACTCTAACAATGTATTTCCAATATGTTTTTAATGAGCTATTACTTGGGAGTTAGAAGAGTCAAAATTGTGAGAGGTAAGGGCCGGTCGAGTGGTTCAGTTGGTTAAGAGCTCACTCAAGAGTTTGAGCTCTGAACAACAGCGGTTCGAGTCCTGGCCCGAGCTGAGCAGCCGCTGAGCTGCCAACAGGTGGCAGGATAGCTCAGCTAAACAAAACAAAAACAAAAACAAAAAAATTGTGAGAGGTAATTATTGACCTCATTTAAAAAAATTGACCATGGTATTCATATAATTACACTCTAATTTTTCTAGAATATTTAAAATGTCATAGCTACATTCTGAAACTACTAATTTACACTCCATTAAGGCTCTAAAAATTCTTTGTATATGTATGGGTGTATATATTTGTTTTATTTTTTATTATAAATTTAAAAAGAACATGTTTCAAATGTCCTCTTCCGTTAGTCAAGTTGAGGTAAAAAAGTAGTTTGAACAACCTTGAGATATATTTCTTATTTCTTTTTACTACTAAAGGCTATGAGCCTTGTCCAAGGTCATCAACCCCATAGATGGCAGTCTGTCTGCAGTCAAAGCCAAGTCACTTTCTACTACATCTAGCAATTGTTGAAATTACTGCAAAAGGTACAAAACAATCACTATCAGGGTATCCCCTGAAAAGGAATATCCCTATAGGAAATTAAAGGAATAAATTAATAATGTAAAACTACCACATCAACAATTCTATGATAACAGTTGCTTCACATTTTAACATATCTAAAGTTAAGATGTGTTTTCAAATTGATGATGCCTTAAGCAATCAAGGACATCTTATAACAGTACTTCTTAAATTAGCTATGGTAAAGAATTAAAGTTTGCTTGTTTTTGTTTGTTTGTTTGCTTATCCCTGATTCTTTTATAGCTCTACCCTATTCAGTGAGAATCCACTATTCATGCATGTGGATGTCTGAGAATGGCAAATTGTTACTAACACTTCTAAATGCTTCTCTCAAACTGTTAATGCATGTTATAACCGTTTTTGAACCACATTTTCAGTAGCGTTGTGTTGGAGTCAATGAAATAATGTATAGCCAAAGTTTATTTCATATTATTTTGAATCCCTTTCAATTGATATTTTATTACATATAATTTTGAATCACAATTAGCAAATATTTTTTCTTAAATTTGGGACAAGTAGTAAAATTGACTATTTCACTTTCTTTGCCAAAAATAAATTAAATGGCTGAGGGCAGGGATCAAAAGAAGGAGAAAGAATATTAAGTAATCCACCGATTTGAAACATGGTTCACGAATAATCAAGAAATAGCTATGTCCATCAAATTAAATATTTCTTGCTTCCAAGTACAGTCATTTAATATCTCCTGTTATCCTGGGTTACCTTTCTTTTGAGTTATTTTACCACTGGTGGAACATTTGTTTTTCTTCTGTAGTAAAACTTGTATGTAAGAAATGATCTGGTCACTCATTGACTATAAATTATAAACAATGTTTACTTCCTAATGGTAAAGCTGAATAACGTAAGGCATAAAAAAAGAAAATATGTCCCATCTCACTCTGTGCTAAACAACACCATATAAAAATTAAATAGGGCCAGCCGAGTGGCATGTTGGTTGAGTTGGCTTGGGATGACAGCTCTGATCAGTAGGACATGGTTCGGATCTCACATGAGGGCCAGTGCCCTCTACAGCTAAGATGGTGAACAACAGCTTGACCTGGAGCTGGGCTGCCATGAACTGGCGTAGGATGCAGTGAAGCTACAGTGGGCTGCCATAAGCTACCATGAGCGGCCGGCAGCTGGTGTGAGCTGCCAAGAGCTGCTGTGAGCAGCTGTCTAGTGGCCTGTGACTGATCTGCCTCACCCGGGAAGAGCGCAATGATAATACCAACATGGGCCAGTGAAGCAACATGCTCCACAACTAGACTGAAGAACAAAAGGACAGCAGCTTGTCTGTTTCCCTTCCCTGATTCCCCAACGCTGTTCCCCTACCCCAATTCCCCAATAAAATCTTAAAAAAAAAAAATTAAAGATCCTTCAAATAAAAAGTAAAATATAACAAATCAGGCACAAAATGCATTTAGAAATAGATTAATGCCATAGCATAGGTAAAAGCCAAACTGAGCTTATTAAGATCTTTCAGCTTAAATTATTATTCCTCTATCGTGCATTTTTACTCTGACAACTTCTTGCAAATAATGTGTTTTTAAAATTCCTTTGTATGAGCTGACTCAAAATACTGTACAGGTTAGGTTCACTTTGTTGAAATAGTTCAGGATTCCGAAACTGATGTAAATGGAGGTTTAACTGCTTTCTCAAAGAAACAGTCTTGTTCACTGCTGTATATCCCCCACAGCACTCTGGTATTCTGCAGATGCTCAATCCAAATTCTCGTTGACTTCTGAATGAATGACAAAAAGAGATACTTTCAAGGAATTAAAAGGACATACTATGTACCCTGATTGCTCCATCTCTACACAAGTGTAGCTTGTACCAATCACAAAGAAAGAAAAGAATACATCCCTTCCAATTCAGGTGGGCTCAACAGGAAAGAGCAAATGAAAATTCAATCCTGGCAACTTGGTCAAAACAAAGGTGGATTTCCCTATAACACGATTCTCACCACATCAGGCGCCAAGGCTGAATAATAAAGTCTTCTACCTTTTAGAAAAGATGCACATTGATTGGCCTGACTGGCTAACGGGAATCCCAGTTATATCTACAACATAGTATGACTCACAGCTAGGAATGTGCTCTGGAGGCTCATTATTTAATTAAGAGTAGGAATTACAAGAGCACTAAATGCAATGAAGCAGCACAATTTGCAAAGGCTCCAAATTTATGGTTTCCATTAATTAACATAAAGTAGTGTAGGCAAGTGAAATCAAGTGATCTGCTCAGCTATTAGAATTTTGAGAGTTAATTAATATAATAGCACAGATCATTGAGCTTAGAAATTATGAGTAACATATAGAATTTTAAAGAGTATCATGATCATGTATAATTATAAAAATACTCTTCTGCTCCTTCAAATTGTGTTCTTTTGAAGCTCGGTTCCTTAACTCAATGCAAGATCAGATATGGCTAAGTCCATATGAAGGGAAAACATTTAGAAAATGTGTGAATTCAATTCTACAAACTTTTCTAATAAACGATTGGCTTATTTACTCAATCAGCTATGATAATTACAGACCATTAGTGTCCATTAATAAATAAAACTATTTGCATTTCACAAATGTCTTTGAATCTCAGACTTCCCAAATTTCTCACTAGGAAAGAAAAGGAACAGAAACAACTGTTCCTGTGACCATAGGTTAAAATGCAATGGAGATTAATAATTAAAAATAAATGAATTTTAATGGAGCAAGTTCTCATTTCGCCTCTGGAATTGAGGTAAACATGAGGAGAATCAGAGGCTGTGGAAATCCCACCACCGCCATTCTATACTTTCTGTGTACTCTGTGCTCACCCCTCATTGGACTTCTTAATTTAAGAGCTCTAGAGCATTGAGAGCTATTGTTCCTCTTCATCTGAGTGAAGAGCTGTGTAAATAAAAGTCAATTCTTGCCATATCCATGGAATATAACTTGTTAAAAATAGACATGCATTGTAACCCGAATAGAATTTTCTATGATGTCTTTATATCTTAGTACACTTTAGTACAGAGAAAAAAAAATCTTGTACTTACAGTTAGGACATCAATGATCTAAAAAATATGTTCTCTCTACATAAGCACATATATATTTATCTGACAATTATAGTAACCGTGTACTTAGTACCTAAAATATGCGAGATGCTTTACTATTATTGCTTTATATGGGTTATATCATCATAGGTAAAAATAATCTTGAAAGGTAGGTCCTCATTTTATAAAAAAAGGAAACTGTTATGGGCTGGATTGTGTCCCCCCAAATTCATGTGTTGAAGTCCTATCTCCCAATACCTTGGAATGTGACTATATTTGGAGATAGAACCTTTAAAGGGGTAACTGAGATACAATGAGGCTGTATGGGTGGACCCCAATCCAATAAGACCAGTGTCCTTACAAGAAGAGGAAGTTAGGACACAGACAACACATAAACCAAGTGACAACCCTATGAGGACACAGTGAGAGGGCGGTCATCTGCAAGCCAAGAAGAGAACCCTCAGAAGAAATGAAACCTGCTGACACCTTGATCATGGACTTCTAGCCTCTGGAACTGTGAGACAAAATTTTCTGTTGTTTAAGCCACCATGTCTATGGTGTTTTAATTATGGCAGTTCTAGCAAACTAATATGTCAGGTTGTCGGAAAAATCATGACATATTTTTCTATATTTTTCGTTGCAAAAATACGTCATGATTTTTCCGACAACCCAATATGGTGATTTTAATGCAGTCATTCTCAATTCTAACAGCTGGATATTTTACTTAACCTGGCTTACTGATATTACTAATAACATCTAGGATATGGGTGGGAAAGATTTAAATTCATTCCTCTCTGCTCAAAGAACAAGCTCTTTTTCACCACTCCAGTGATTTAAAAAGAAAAACAAAGTTGGCAAGAGGAAACTTGCACAAAAGCAGGGTGTTTTAACAGATAAAACTAATTCTATTTTGAATGACACATGGGTGAAGGTTGGGAACCCACAGCCCGACCTGCTAGACCATCCCCTTGACACTCCTCACACTGACTCTCTCTCCCTGGTGGCAGTTAAGAAGGAATTAATTTGGGAAACCACTGCAGGATACTGTCGTCACTCTTAAGGAGGCTCCTCTCATTCCCAGATTTGAGCTTTCAAATATTAAAGGTTTTCTGTAAGAATTTGTATTTTTTCCCCATCAGTAACAGTGTAAGTAGAAACTTATCAATATACCCAAGAACTTTCTAAGAGCTTAAACTGTCCAAAATTGTTATTCACTCCTGTTAAGGGGTCAGTTTTCTTCTCAAGCATAGCTGAGATGATAGAGCACCTGGCAAGGTTGTTCCTTAGGGTGTTAAGGTCTCATCTGCTCCAAGAATTACAAACTGGATTTGCAGAATTTTTTAGTGTTACAGAGCCACTTTCAAAAACGAAAAGGATTCAACAAAGAGTGTGGCTGCTTGGTACTAAGCAACACTGATTACACATCTCTATGCATTTTTACTCTTAGCTAAAATTGTCTGGGAAGATACTCCCTAAGAGCTAGTAAAGGCAGCAGAAAGCCCTCATAATTAGCATTTTTAACAGCATTATTGAAGTACAAATAACATGCAATAAACCACACATATTTAAAGTGTGCAATTTGGTAAGTTTCTATGTGTGTGTATCCTCCTGAAACCACCATTAAAATCAATGTAATGAACGTATTCATTACCCCCCAAAGTTTCCTTTATTTCTGCCTTTCCATAATTTCTCCCTCAAACCCTGCTCCAACATTACCCTACCCCCACCCTGCCAGCTCCACCAAGCAAAATCTGCTCTACTTTCTGTGACTAAATATCAATTTGCATTTCCTATAATTCTATATACTGAAATCACACAGTATGTTCTTTTTTCTGGCTTTCTTCATTCAGCATAATTATTTTGCTATTCATCTATGTTATGTGTAGTAATAATAGTTCATTCCTTTATATTGCTGAGTAATATTGCATTGTTTGAATATATTAGTTTGTTTATCAACTCCTCTGTTGAACTTTAGGGTTCCCTCCCCCACAAGTTATGGCTATTATACATAAAGCTACCATGAACTTTAATGTAAAAATATTTGTAAGAACATGCTTTTACTTCTCTTGGGTAAATGTTCAGGGGAATGGCTGGGTGACATGATAGGTGTATTTTTAAATTTTTAAGAAACTGTCAAACTGTTTGCAAAGTGATTGTATGATTTTACATTTCCATCAACACATATGGAAGTTCTAGGCCGTCCACATTCTTGCCAACATTGTGTCTTTTTAATTGTAGACATTCTAGTTGGTATGTAGTGATATTTCCTTGTGGTTTTAATTTTCATTTCTCAAATAACTTATAATGTTGACCATCTTTTCATGAGCTTATTTGTCATTTGTATGTCTTCTATCACGATGTGTCTATTTAAATCTTTTGCCACTTTTTAGAATTAGGTTGTTTTCTTATTGTTGATTTTGAGAGGAATTTATATATTCAGGATTCATATGATTTATGAGATGTATGTTTTGTAAGGATATCCTCCCATTTTGTGACATCTTTTCATTCTCTTGAGTGTCTTTCTGACAGCAGAAGTTTTTAACTTTGATGAAGTCTAATTTATCAATTTTTTTTTTTTTAGGATTGTTCTTTAGGTGTCATCTCTAAGAAATCTTTGCCTAACCCCAAATGATCACAATGATTTTTCTCTTATGATTTCTTTAGTAAATTTTAGAGTTTTCATTTTACATTTAGTTCTATAACCCATTTGAATTAATATTTTTATGTTTTTGTTGCATATGGATATCCAGCAATTCCAATACCATTTGTTGAAAACAAAAACAAAACTATTCCATATCTACCTATTTGCAGCTTTGTAGAAACTCAGCTATCTATGTATAGGCATATGTCTGGGCTCTCTCTTTTGTTCCACTGATACATTAATCTATCTTTATGGTAATACAATAATATCTTGATTATTGTAAATTTAAGATAAATCCTGATACCAAAAAATGTTAGTTCTCCAATTCGTCTTTTATTGCAAAACTATTTAGCTTTGCTAGGTGTTTTACGTTTCCACATTACTTTAGAATAAATTAGTCAATTTCTACAAAAAAAAAAGAATCCTGCTGGGATTTTGATTGGGATTGCATTGAATCTATAGATCAGTTTGAAGAGAATTAACTTCTTAATAGTATTTTGTCTTCTGACCCAAGAACATGACATATGTTCCCCCCTTGCTTGGGTCTTTTTAAATTTCTGTCAGCAATGTTTTCCAGTTTTCAGTGTATAATTCTTTTTTTCTTTTTTTAAACTTTATTGGGGAACAAACAATGTGTTTTTTACAGGACCCATCAGCTCCAGGTCAAGTTGTTGTCCTTCAATCATAGTTGTGGAGGACACAGCTCAGCTCCAAGTCCAGTCTCCATTTTCTAGTTTTCTAGTTGCGGGGGCTGCAGCCCATCATCCCATTCAGGAGTTGAAGGGGCAACCTTGTTGTCAAGAGCATGTGCTCTAACCAACTGAGACATCTGGCCACCCACTGGCAGCTCAACGGCAACTCAGCTCAAGTCATTGTCTTCAATTTAGTTGCGGAGGGCGCAGCTCACTGGCCCATGTGGGAATCGAACCGGCAACCCTGTTGCTCAGAGCATGTGCCCTGACCAACTGAGCCACCCGGCCGCCCTCAGTGTATAATTCTTTTATATCTATCATCAGATTCATCCCAAGCCACTTTTTCTTATTGTTTCATTCTTATAAATTATATCACTTTCTCAGTTTGAGTATTATATGGTTTGTTGCTCATATGCAGAAACATACTTAACTTTTAAATATCTTATGTCCTGTGACCTTACTAAAGTCACTTTTTAGTTCTAGTATCTTTTTCATAGATTTTATCACGTTTTCTACATAGACAATAAGACCAGCTGCAAAGACAGTTTTACTTCTTTTCCAATCAAGACAACTTTTTTTTTTTAAGTGGTGAAAAAGTAGTTTATTAGAAAGGATAGTATACTCCAAGGAAATGGGAGCAGGCCAGAGCAGTAGAGAGTGACTCAATGCCATTAGTAGGAGAGAAAATACACTCCAAAGAGTTGGGAGCATGCCCCGAACAGAGGCAAGGCTCAAAACGCTCAAAAGGCCTCAAGACAACTTTTATTTTTCTTGCCTGATTTTACTAGCTAGAACCTCTATAAATGTTGACTAGAAGTGATGAGAGTGGATACTCTCTCTTGTCCCCCATCTTACCATAAAATTATTCAGCTTTTTTATTTCACCATTAATTATGTTGGTAGCAGTAGGTTTTTTGTAAATACCCTAAGGAGCTTCTCTTTTTTTCCTACTTTGCTCAGAGCTTCATGAGAAGCAATGTTGGATTTTTCAAATGCTTTTTGTGTATATAGTGAGATAATTATATGTTTTCTTTTTTAGTTTGTCAGTATGGTTAACCACATCATATTACAATCCTGGGATAAACCTCACTTAGTCATTATGTATTATCATATATATATATATATATATANATATATATATATATATATACACACACACACACACACACACACACACACACACACACACACACTCACACACACACGCACACATATGTAGTTGGGCTAGATTTTTTTAAACTTTTGTTTAGAATTTTGTGTCAATATTCATGAAAGATATTACTTCTTTATGTTTCTTTGATTTTCTTTGTTTCTTGGAATGTCTTTGTCAGTTTGGTTATCAGGACAACGCTGGCCACAGAGAATGAGTTGAAAGTATCCCTTAAAATTTTATGGAAGAGTTTGTGCAGAATTGGCATTTTTTTCCTCCTTAAATGTTTGGCAGCATTCTCTAGTAAAGGCCTAGAATTTTCTTTGCCTGAAGTTTTGAATTACAAGTGCAATTTCTTTATATATACAGGGCCTGTTCGAGTTATTGATTTCTCTTGAGTGAGCTTTGGTAATTTATGTCTTTCAGTGAATATGCCCATTACATATGAGTTCATTGGCATAAACTTATACATAATATTCCCTACTGTCCTTTTAATAGGTGTAGAATCTGCAGTGATGTTACCTCTCTCATTTCTAACATTAGTAATTGCATATTCATTCTTTTTCTTTATCATTCTGGCTGGGAGTTTATCAATTTCATTAATTTTCTTAAAGGGCCAGATTTTGGTTTCATTAATTTTCTCTATTATTTCTCTGTTTTCCATTTCACTGATTTCCTCTCTGATTTTAGTATTTCCTTTTTCCTGCTTACTTTGGGTTTACTAATAATACTTCTTTTCTAGTTTCTTAAATTGTAACCTAAGGCCATTGATTGGAGACGTTTTTTTTTTTCACTTCCAGTATAGGCACTTAGTGCTAAAACTTTCTCCCTAAGTACTGCTTTTGCAGCATCCCATAAATTCTGATTATGTTGTGTATTCATTTGCATTCAATTCAAATTACTTTTCATTTCCCCCTTTGATTTCTCCTTTGACCTATGTATTATTTATAAGTACATTATAGGGCCAGCCGATGGCGCATTGGTAAAGAGCTGGCTTGGGACACCAGAGGGCCCCGGTTCGGATCCCACATATGAGGGCCAGTGACACTGCCCTCTACAGCTAAGATGCTGAACAACAGCTCAACTTGGAGCTGGGCTGCCATGAGTCGCCGGCAATGGCTAGGCCTGCAGCCCCTGCTGCAGTGGGTTGCCATGGGCTACCGTGTGTAGCCAGCAGCCAGCGTGAGCGGCCAGCAGCCGCAGTGAGCGGCCGTCCAGAAGCCGGCGACTGATCTGCCTCACCCAGGAAGAGCGCAATGATGGTGCCAACTTGGGCCAGTGAAGCAACGTCCTCCACAACTAGACTGAAGAACAAAAGGACAGCAACTTGTCTGTTCCCCTTCCCCCAATTCCCCAGCACTGTTCCCATGTCCCAACTCCCCAAAAAAAATCTTAAAAAAAAAAGTACATTATAATTAATTTTTAAATATTTGATGAATTTTCTAAATATCTTTGTTACTGATTTTATATTAAATTCCATTGTTGTTAGAGAACATATTCGTATGACTTTAATCCTCTTAAATTTATTATGATTTGTTTAATGGTCCAAATGTGGTCTATCATGGTCATTGTTCTGAGTCACTTGAAATGATCAATTATTTGGCAAGTTTGATTCTTTCAGGTCTTAGATGAATTCAGAACACTATTGTGGAGTTAATTATCCCCACTATTATTTTACCCAATGATCTATTAATTATGATTTTCTCAGCTGGGTTGGTAGGAACAGGCATCTTACTCTGTGAGTATCAGTCATTGTTCCTTTTAATCATTTAGGATGATTCTTTTCCCAATGACCCTGGTGTTCAGTACTGTGACTTGAGTTGGGGGTGCTGTCCTCGAAAGTCTCCAGCACTTACACACTGTGTACGTGTTCCCCCTTTCTAGTCCTCTGTCCTGAGGGCCAGATTACTGAGTCTCCCTGGACTCTTAGCTCTGCCTTCTCAATCCAGGGTTTCTGATGGGTTCTGGCTAGGTTCCTTATCTCTGGGCAATTGTCTGGAAACTCTCTCAGGGCTATAAACTGGGGCAGTTAGAAACAACACCTCATTTGCATTGTCTCTCAGGTTACTGGCCTTCATGACCCGATGTCCCATGTCTTAAAAACCACTGTTTCATATATTTTATTTATTTTTGTGGAGTTGTTTCAGACAGGACCACAAATCCAGTTTCTGCTATTCTAGCTTGACACAGAGTGGAAGTCTCTCAAATTAACATTTTAAAATGGTTTAAATCACATTTGCCCCAGCGGGGAGTTATTTATAATATAGTGTTACTTATTGTATGGACAGCAATGATTTAAAAAAAAATTGCATAGAGAATACCAAGTAAGATGAATTTGAGCACAAGGCATCGCAGTGTTAGAGAAAGCATTACAATTGAGATGGAATCAGTGCTAGGTTTTACTACTAAGAGGTAATACCTTAAGCAATTAACAACTTCAAGTCAGTCTGTCATGGAAAAACTTAACAAGGTTGGAGATAATATGTAATCTGTTTCCTATTAAATTGAAAAACGATATGTCTGGGAATATAAGGAATGGGAGAGTGGGGTTAAAAGCGTTGGACATAAGACAAAATAAGGGATATGGGTGTCTGGAAGAAGGAAAGAGGAGGTGTAAAGCGGGAAAGGGGTCTAGAGAAGAAATTAAAAAGGAATTCAGGACACACCACTATCCTTACTGCCTCTGTGCACTATTAAAAATCATCTCAGTGTTGCTTTTTCCATAGACACAGTTGTCAAAACTACTGTTAGAATATCAGTAATAGTTGGAAATGTGCAAATATCACCTTCCAGGGCTGTCTAATCTCCCTGACATGTCCAATCTATACTTCATTATTGAATTCCTTCCTCTTCAGTACAAGGTAATATCATCTCTTTGGTCACAGAGAAAAAAAAAAAAAGAATTTCTTAAAAAAAGAAAGAGAGATAAGCCTGTAAGTTTGTATAGAGAGAAGAGTGCTTAACAGGTTGACCATTTCATTTTCCATACATTTATTCTATCTTTCTTTGTTACTCTTTATAAGTATAATGCAATATTTGTAGAAATTCTCACAAAAAAATAAGCCTTGGATACGTTCTTGGATTATCAAGAGTTGATATATTTTTTAAAAGTGTGTAACTGTTTGTATACCTACCAAAAAAATCATTGTTTAGGAGAGCTTTCAATGTAGTTTTCACTATCACTTCCATCTAGAAAAACAAAATCATTTTATAATTTGGAAAAACGAAAAAAATTAGTCTTTCTTTCAAATGTGAATATTTCTTTTTCATTAGGTAATGAACAGAACCCACTATATTGAATGATTTCCTCTTGATGCTGGAAGCTCTGAACCAGTATAATATTTAATGGAGGAAAGTGCATGGCATGAGTGCCACTCCATCTGCTCCTCTTCTAGACACCATTAATCAAGCATGACAGGCTTTCCCAGCTGAGCCCACTTGGACTGAAATCTTTCTTAATACTATATTCTAGGTATCCATGACCAATCGAGCAGAAATTTACACGATATGAAATGGCTTCAACCAGCCTAGATGATAACTATATTTGCCATCCCTCCTGCATATGTGATTTCTTAAATTATCCCTATGCCTATTTGATAGATTTATTGACATGTCTTTTATCATAAACACAATCAAATTATTTTTGGAAACTAAGGGATCCTTAAGCTTTCATGACTGACAAAGGTTTTTAGTACACATGTGAATGTACATGGAGAGGTCCCTGAGGATAAATTGTAGTTTAAAAAACAAGATAATTGGCAGCAAATTGAAATAAAATGAGGTTCAAAAACTCTATACTGCTTTACACTAAATATTATGAAAATAAGTTTACATATATACATATATATGCATATATACATATACATGTATATATGCATATATACACACATATATATAGTTGTAATTGCAACTGTGCTCTCGTTTTAAAAGCAAACAATGAATAGATCAAGCACATCAGGGATGAGAGCATAATGCTATTTCTTTCCAATAAAACTGATTGTTAAAACTACACAATCTAATGCAGGGCAACACAAACTAAGGACTGGTGCTGTCTCACACACTATTTTTCCTGGTCTAAAATGGGATACATACAGAATTGAGAACAGGTATTTAGAAACTTTTACAGCAATCACCATGATATATTTTTTATTACATTTTACCAAAGTATCAGTCTATATTGTTTGAGGAAAAAAAACCCAAAAAACAAACAAAAAACAAAACAAAACAAAAAAACTAGTCCTTTACCACAGAAAGTTTTAGAAACACTGACATTCCTTTTAATGTTCAAAGCAAGATCATAACAAAGGTCATATTTAAAAAACACTTAAGGAATTCACTGACTTTGGGAAGTTATCAAACCTTTCTATGCCTAGGATGTCTCATCTATTAATACCACAGATCATGATGGCACCTATTGTATAGGCTTATCATAGGCATGAAATAAAATAATCCCTAAGAGACCCGGCTTGCCAGTGGTCACCTGAGCATGTGGCCAGCAAATAACTACTACATTTCCTTGCCATCCTTGCAGATAGATGTGCCCAAGGGACTAAGTGCTCAACAATAGTTTATGAGAAAAGATGACAGGTATAACTTCCAGTTTGGACCCTAAACGGAAGAAAACTGCTAGGAGAAATGTACACAGAAACTTGAGATTTCTGGGTTTTGCCAATGAGACAAACACTCTAAGGAAACAAAACTACGGCATGGAAGGAGCTGGCCCTCCAGGATTTTGTTGAGCAGAACCACAATATCAGTTCAGGCTTTTCCACTTAAGAAAAGGAACTTCTGGCTTATTTACACTTCTGTTAATGTGGCCCTTTGCCACACTTATCCAAACCAATGGCCCAACTGAGACTACATGGAAAGCTTTGCAATAGCACTTACCATATGATATATATTAATGATTTATTATTATTATTATTATTATTATTATTTGACATTTGGAAATTTTCACTTAGAAGCACTATCTATGATCACCCATGATAATTTTTTTCTCTTCTTCATATAAATGGTATAACTCTGCCAGACACTGTTGGTTAATTTTGAGAGTAGTTCAACAGTTCTCCAGCACTGCTTTTGTGGACTTCCCATTTTTAAAAAATCCCATTTAAAAAAAAATGAATTCTATTTTAATATAGAAATGTTTGGTATTTTACGGCTTAATATAGCTGCCTCTACCGATATAGGATATATTGATCAGAAAAGATGTTGACAGGATGGGTTGGAATAAGAACAGACATCTGGAGGAAGTGATGTCTGAATGGAGGTAAATTGTATAAGTGGTTGGTTCATTAACAGATGATTCATATTGCGACCCATGTTCTGCTTTAATAACTGATATACTTCTATGAAAAGAACATTCTTCTCATCAACTATGTGGTTATCCTGAGGTTTAGTTTGTTTAAGGAAACACAATGGCAAATTCTTGATTCTACTCCTTTACTTACCAGTTTTCAAAATTCATTTTAACGATGATATATTCAAACAAGCTGAAGGTAGAGCAGCTTGTCTTGTATCTTGGGCTTCTGACTTCATCTACTGCCCCTATAACATAACACTTTTCATGACAAGAATTATTCTATTTTGGTGGCAATTAAACGTAAGCACAAATGATTCAAAACTGACAGTGACACTTATCAGCTTGAATAGGTCCTTCTTTCCAGAGAGCTAAAGAAAATAATACAGACATACTCTCGACTCAGATTTTATAAAAACTCAGTGACTTCTTTGCTATCCTCAGGTCATTTTTCTCTAAACAAAAAATAAAAGGGTCTGATTTACTCCTATAGTTCCTGTGACATCAGCCTCCACAATAGGAGTTCCCCTCCATGGGAAATTACCTCAATCTATTTCAAAATGCCTTTATGAGAGCTATTACATGAGCCTGGGGAACAACAACCCAACAGTCATCAAGACGCAAAAGGTAAGCTAGATCATGCCAGTTCCCTGCTCACATCTCTCCTGTGACTTCCCATTCCACTCAGAGCAGAAGCTAAAATTCTTATAATGACCTAACAGTCTTCATGGCATGCCCACCACCATCTCTCTGATCTGAAACCCATTCCTTCCCTGTCCCATCTGCTCTGTTACAGACTAGCCTGTGCCAAGGCTGACTTCAGACACACTTCTACATCTGGGTCTTACACTGGTTGTTCCTTCTTCCTAGAATGCTCTTTCACACATGGCGACATGGCTTGCTCCCTCACTTTCTTTGGATTTTGTTTTAATCAAAGTCCACTTGCTCAGTGATATCATTTCTGATCACCATCATCCAAACTTCAAAATCTCACCTACCTTCAGCTGTATTCCTACTTCCCTGACCTATTTTTTTTTCCATAACACATTACCCACTAACATACTAGAAACCTTACCAATGTCTTGCTTCTTATTGGCCTCTTTATATAAGGATATGTACTCCTTTATGATCCTGTATCACCAGCACCTAGAACAGCACTTGGCACATCAAAAATATTCCATCGCACTGATGGAATGCATAAATGAATTGTTTCAACTCCTCAGAAAACTGGCAACAACACTACTTCAGAAGCCCTGTTCAGTTTCTGAATAAAAATTACTAGATATGAGACATGATGCCATATAATTAAGTACTGGCACTAATTCAAAAGGCGCCTTAAAGGCAAGACAGCATGGGAAATGTGAGGTACTAAATACACAGAGAGAAACAAAAATCATCCAACTGTAACACTGTTTGTTAGTCTATCTTCAATATCAATTTTATACAGCATTTTCCATATAGAGATTTGTTTAGTCTTTCTCAGTACATGGATTATGACAGGAAAATAAATGCAAAAAAACAAACAAACAAACAAAAAACAGCAAACAGGGTCGGCCAAGTGGCGTGATGGTTAAGAATTGGCTTGGGACGCCAGAGGGCCCCAGTTCGGATCCCACATATGAGAGCCAGTGACACTGACCTCCACAGCTAAGATGCTGAACAACAGCTCAACCTGGAGCTGGGCTGCCGTGAGTCGCGTAGCTGCAGCCCCTGCTACAGTGGGTTGCCATGGGCTACCATATGTAGCCAGCAGCCAGCGTGAGCAGCCAGCAGCTGCAGTAAGAGGCTGTCCAGAAGCCGACGACTGATCTACCTCGCCCGGGAAGAGCACAATGATGGTGCCAACTTGGGCCAGTGAAGCAACGTCCTCCACAACTAGACTGAAGAACAAAAGGAAAGCAACTTGTCTGATCCCCTTCCCCCAATTCCCCAGCACTGTTCCCATCCCCCCAGTTCCCCAATAAAAATCTTAAAAAAAAACACAAAAAACAGCAAACAAACGCTTATCTAAGAAAAGGTACTTTAGAAAAACTAATTATTGTTAAGAACAAATTAGAACAACTCCTCATGTCTCTGACACCCCCACTTTTGGTAACCTCAAACATTTAAAACAAAGTCACAGAGCTTATGTCCCACAAAGAATGCATTAGCTCTGAGCTTAGAGGAAACTGTTTAACAAGGAACAGCCATCTTTGTCTTTAAGACAGTGTTCTTCAAAGTGATTTCTACAGATTCTTGATATGTTGATAGATGATAACAAAGAAAGTATTCCAGTGTCAAGTACTAGTTTAAACAAGGTTTTTTACTTGTGAACTTCTTGGAGTAGTTAATATATATATATATATATATATATATATATATATATATATATGTAGTAAAAGAGTATGAATTTGCCAAAGGAAGTATATAGTAGGCAGCATTTCCCAAACCACTTTTGACCATAAATATCACAATCACCACCACCATCATCACCCACCATTTTTTTCCAGAGTGTCTACGGCCAAACACACTTTGGGAAACCAAGGACTCTTAGACTTGAGCCCACAGACTTAGAATTGTGTGTAAAAATCAAGAACTGATTTTAATAAACTTAGCTTGCTTTTTTTTGGTATTTTTTTGTTTTTGTTTTTGTTTTCTCCTGGAGACCTTTGATTCTTCTTAGAGTATGTCAGCTATTTAGTTAGACATAGAGAGGAAGGAAAAAGGGAAGATATATAGAAATATAATAGTTGATGAACAGAAGACAGAATGGCTAGCAAGAACATCGAAGTTTCCTTATTCACTTTTCTGAGGGGCAAGATAAGTCCAGGACACTTTAATGGCCCCTTGGAACATCATGGCATTAAAACAAAGCTCAAATTATTTATACCATAGATAAATGTTGCATTATGTTCAAAATACGCTATATTGAAAGGTATGTGAGTTTCTCAGGGTTTCTATGACAAAATTGCCACAAACTGGATGCTTAATAAAACAGAAATTTGTTCTCTTACAGTACTGGAGGCAAGAAGTCCAAAATCAAGGTATTGGTAGAGTTGTTTCCTTCTAGAAGTTGTGATGGAAAATTTTCTCCATACCTCTTTCATAGCTTCTGGTGATTACTGGCAATTCTTGGCATTCCTTGGCTTTAGATGCATCACTTCAACCTCTGTTTCTGTCTTCACATGGCATTCTCCTCTCTTTGTGTCTGTGTCTGAATCTCCCTCTTATAAGAACATCAGTATTGGCCTACATAGTGCCCCTGATAATCCAGTAGGACCTGATCTTAGTTACATCTACAAAGATCCTATTTTTTCCAAATAAAGTCACATTCACAGGTTTTAGGTGGATGTGAGTTTTAGAAGGACCCTATTCAATGCAGTACAGAAGGTAATAGATATGTTTTAGAACTATTTACACAAAATAATTATTTTTTGTAAAGTAAAATATGTTTTGGTTAAAGAAGGAATGATTTTAAAGCAAGTAAATCCACTGGGGAAGCTTATTTTTAAGTATTTTAATAAAGGCAAGGCTTCTATAATAATGTGGAAAATTATCCCTGAAATTGTTTTGAATGTTTTCATTCCCTATAATAACATTCTCAAAGGAGACTTCTGTGAGAGCAAACATTTAGCAAAAGAAGGATGAAAAAAACCTAATCTTAAAAGTAAAACATCGTTCCACCTCTATGGATGCTCCTTTGGAAAACATTGCATTTTATATTCCATACAGTTTCAGAGATCTGTCATGTAAAGGCTCACCAACACAGAATGTAACAGGGCCTGATTTTCATCTCACTCAGAATAACACAGAAAATGAATGTAGCATAACCTCTTCACTTAGCTGCCACTGGCATTTTATTACGTGATTTTACTCTGGACATTCACATATCTCTATTTATTTTTTTCCCTTAAGTTATTATAATTATTACTGAATGAAGGGTAACAAGAAAAACAAATATGGAAAGACTGAATAGCTGAGTTAATGCACACTCGTCTGCTTTAACAAAGAAGAAAGTTGAGTGGTAAATGTATTTAATGATTCTGATTAGACTGCTCTGATGGGCTTTCGTAATCAATAAATTGCCCCACCCAACACCAAAAAAAATTTTATTTCTCAGAAAATCTTTTTTAAAAAAATCAAATAAAACCATTGGGCAGGAACTAAATCAAATGAAATATCTGTAATTTGTAATAAGAGAAGGATTACCATATGATAAATTAGAAGTTTAATCTCACTTAAATTAAAGACTTTGCATTCTTATTAAGATGAAATTGTGAGTTCAGGTATAAATACTCACTCCCTCTGCTTCAAACCCATAGTAATGAAAGAGACACACATATATATATTTATAATTTTTTGTTATGTAATATAATAGTTAATATCTTATGTAATATAATATTTTAAAAGACAAAACTGGACTCAGGAACAAGATAAACATCTTGGAACAGAAACACAAACAGTAATAGTAACTTGCTAGGCTCCCGGATTGAAACAAGAAATTTCAGTGTAGAGAGGGAATAACAGGAGACCAAAGTGTTCCATTTATGTCAGGGGTCTGGGGCAAGACAGGCTATGAAACCAGGGGGTAGGTTTAGTTTCCCTGACTTATGAAAGAAGCCTCCACAAAATAGTGACCGTTGCTCAGAGCTGAGACTCTATCAAAGCTGTAGCCAGGGCAGTGAGTGGGAGTCAAAATTCCTTTTTATACTGACTCTGGGTCCAGTTAGTCTCTGACTCAGAAACAAGATTTGCAACACACCAGTATCTCCAGGTTTGGAGATCCAACATGCCAATCAATATGTGACCTAGCTCCAAATAGAGAGCTCCAAGAGGCTAGGTACAAGTAGTGGCAAAAACTGGTGGGCAAGGTATATAAGCTCAGAGAAAAGGAGAGAAAGAGAGAAAGGAAAAGAGAAAGAAAGAAAGAAAGAAAGAAAGAAAGAAAGAAAGAAAGAAAGAAAGAAAGAAAGAAAGAAAGGAGGGAGGGAGGGAGGGAGGAAGGGGAATAACAGCAACAACAACAAAACTACTCAAAATGAGTCAACAAACAAAAATTTCATATCATAGAAGGAAACTGCCACAAAGGGATAGCTGATATCTAAACAATTGAGATAATTCATTTTGGAGGGATGCAAAACATAAAAATATTATCTGAAAATTATTTATAAATAAGTATATTTAAAATACTAACAGAAGTAAAAAACTATACATATATATATATACACATATATATATATATATATATATATATGTGTGTATATGTGTATATATATATATATATATATGGATGTAGATTGGGTTTGGCAAACTTTCGAGACAGAAAAGCCAATCCTGTCCTTCACAACAATTTAAAAAGTATTCGAGAACCATAAAACAAATGAAATCACCATTATGTGAATAATATCCTTTAAAAATTTATAATTGAAACTATGATAGTTTTATTTTCATTTTCAATTTTACTTCAGAGCCACATGTATGTACCCAAAGAGCCGCATGTGGCTAGCGAGCCGCAGTGTGCCAACTCCTGATATATGTGATAGAGATAGTGACAGAGAGAGAGAGAGAGAGAGAGAGAGAGAGAGAGAGAGAGATACCAGGGATGCTAAAAAATGTATACAAGTGGACACTTTGGTCAGTGTTGCTCAAGCAGTAGTTCACCATAATCAGCAGTGTCTGGACACTGATGGTAACCACTTTGAGCACCTCTTGTAATCGCGGAAGTCAAATGTGACTTGTAGTCATCTTTTGTTATTGGTATATATTGAGTATTACAATTTTAATACAGTTTTCCTTTCTTAAAATGTGTATACATTTTTTTGGAGATATATATATATATATTTCAAGTCCAAGAAATTATAAATAATTTTTATAAACTAAGAACAGATGGCTATGATTAAGAAAGAGTTATAAATGCTGGCAAAGAAAAGTACAGTCACTAAAATAAAAACTAAAAAGGGAGTAATCCTGAGCTGAATATAGTTATAAAAATAAGTATTCAATTGAAAGACTGTATCGGAAAAAGAAACAAATAAAAACCATTAAAGAGAATTTTAGGAGACATGCAGAATACATTGAAAGGCTCCCTATTTTATTCAGGATAGGATAGGTTACGTTGCAGTAACAAACAGCCCCCAAATCTCATGTCTTAATAACATTTTATTTATCAATCATTCAAGGCCTTCTTTCATAACTCCTGAAGCAGAAGAAAAGAGAGACTGCAGAGTTACACAGGGGCCTTTCTCTGACAGCTTGGCAATCACACACATCATTTTGCTTACATCTTATTGGCCATAATGAGTTATATGGTTCTGCTTACTTGCAAGGAGCTAAAAGTATAGTCACCCATATGCCCTTGAAGAAATAAATATTCAGATATTGGGGAGTAGTAGTAATAACTCTCTGCTCCCACACCTTGATAATTGGAGTTTCAGAAGTAGCAAGTCAAGAGAATGATGAAGAAGCGATACATTTAAAAAATAATAATAATAATGCCTTAGGACTTTCAAGAATTAAAGAAAATATATTCTCAGAAATTGAAAACTGGGAGAAAGCAGGATAAATAAAAAATAAGTTCACATTTAAACTCATCATAATAAAACTAAAACACATTATGGATAAAGAGAAAACTTTAAAAGCCTCCTAAGACAATAGATTAATTATCTATACAGAAATGACCAACTGTACTGCATATATCTCAACAGCTACAACAGCAGCCAGAATATTTCAAAATACTGAAAGTAAACTATCATGTTCAAATTACAAACCCAGCTAAACTAACAAGGAATCTTCCAGTCAGGTAAAGACTAGGAGATTTTACCAACAGACACTTCTTGCGAGAATTACTAAAGTACATATCTCAGGAAGAAGAAAGCCATAGAAAGAAGGAAAGAATGTATAATAAAACAGTGACAAAAGTAATTATAAAACATATTGGTAATTTTAATTAAACACTGAGTATAAAAAATTAACTTGGACAGGTTTAAAAATATAAGTGGAACTAAAATTTAAGATATTTGAAAGAAGCGCGGCCAGTTAGCTCAGTTGATTAAAGCACGGTGCTCGTAACACCAAGGTTGCCGGTTCGATTCCCACATGAGCCACTAAGATGCGCCATCCACAACTATAATGAAACCACTACTTGACTTGGAGTCAGGGTGGCTGGTTAGCTCAGTTGGTTGAGGTGCAGTGGTCATAACACCAAGGTTGCTGGTTCGATTCCCACACCCTCCACAACTAGATTGAAACAACTACTTGACTTGGAGCTGATGGATCCTAGAAAAACACACTGCTCCCCAATAATAAATAAATAAATAAATAAAATTTTTAAAAAGATATTAGAAAGATAGCAGGAAAAGATAGGTGGAGCTAGATAAGGGGCACAGCTTCTTTTCTCACTCTAGAGGAAGATAAAAATACTAAATTAATTTTGATTTTCCTAGAAAAAAGTATAAGTTAAGGATATACACTGAATTAATAGCTTTTATTTATTAATACCCTCAATATTATTTTTGAGATTTTTATAACCACCACAACAAAACAAAACAAAAACAAATGTGGTCCCTATAATAGATTCCTTTGTGTTTAACCAATATGATATATCTAAGAACTTGTTTGACTAATTAAAAAAAGTGTTTAATTCTAGGTGCTAGAAAATGAAAAGTGAGTAAGGCTCTACTGTCAATAACAATATTTGTAAAATTAATATTACGAGGTGATCCATAGAGTAATAATAGTACAGTGTGAGCTCAAAGGAAGGAAACATAGCATTCAGTCATAGGAATCAAGTAATATAGGTGGTGTCTGATTGGTACTGGAAAGGCAATGGAGATACATGGTGGGAGGCAGGGTGAGGGGAAAGGGATGGAAGTCACTAGTGAAAGCAGTGGCATGCAAGGGTAAGGCAGGGGAAGCAGTCTACCCTGGGTACGGTTAATTAGGTACCATACTGCCTGTAAAGACTCCAAACATTAATAAGGCTGAGTAAATGCTGGTCAAATTTTTATTATCACTATATAACTACCATTTAAAAACTGTCAGTGACAAAATATCCTTAAAAAATATTTGCTTGGCTGAATTTCTAATAATTGCACAGTTATTGTTGAGGTTTTTTGTTTGTTTGTTTTAGCTATTTATTATTGTGAAATACACGTTTTTTAAAATTAGTTTCAGCTGTACAATACAGTGCAATAGTTATACTTTTTACCCCTTGAGTTGACAAACCTCCTCCCCCAATCCTTTGCCCCACTTCCCCCCCAATATCATACATATCTATTACAATTCCCTTGACTCCACTCCCACACTATACTCCATGTCCCATGACTATATATATAGATATTCACTTATAGTTCACATACAATATTATACAACATCAGCTTCAGGTGTACAGTGCAGTGATCAATCCTCTACCCCATCTATGATGCAGTCTTTCTTTTTTTAAGATTTTTTATTGGGGAATTGGGGGATGGGGAACAGACAAGTTGCTGTCGTTTTGGTCTTCAGTCTAGTTGTGAAGGACGTTGCTTCACTGGCCCAAGTTGGCACCATCATTGTGCTCTTCCCGGGCGAGGCAGATCAGTCGCCGGCTTCTGGACGGCCGCTCACTGCGGCTGCTGGCCGCTCACGCTGGCTGCTGGCTACACACGGTAGCCCATGGCAACCCACTGCCACAGGGGCTGCAGCCTATGCTGTCGCCGGCAACTCACGGCAGCCCAGCTCCAGGTCGAACTGTTGTTCAGCATCTTAGCTGTGGAGGGTAGTGTCACTGGCCCTCATATGTGGGATCCGAACCGGGGCCCTCTGGCATCCCAAGCCAGTTCTTAACCATCGCGCCACTCGGCCGGCTCTATGATGCAGTCTTTCTAAGAAGACATGTGACCATCTTTTATCCTTTCATATACATTGGATTTCACATAGAAGTTGAGAGTTCTTACAGCACACAACTAACTTCCACTTATACTAACTTCCGCTTATACAACTAATCCCTAACAGACAAGGACTAAACTACACACACTCATTAAATTGTAATTTTATAATAGTTCAGAATGGTTTGAGCTTCCATCAGGTGGAATTTATGTCTCTAACATATGAGGCACTATACGTTTCCACATTTAAGCAGTAGACTCAAAATAAACAATACAAAAAGAGTCTTCGTAAAGAAAAATAACTTGGATCATTTTAATTTTGTCATTCTATGCAACTACTTGGAATCTTTACTTGAATTCAAAATGTAAAGCAGTGAGACAGTACAAATTATAAAGTGTAGTATTTTCATTTGATAACTGCAAACTTTATTGCATTTGTAGACTATTTTCAATATTTGCATTACAATTTAAAGTTAAAATGCATTCCAATTTAATTGTTTAAAAACTAAAGAGAAAATCAAGAAAATAATTATATTATTGATTATCCCATGATAATTACTGAAAACAATATTTTTACTAAGAGGAGAAGGTTTTTAAGATACCCATCTACTACGCAAAATAGGCTAGGTATGCAAACTGTAAAGGTAGGGAGTAATTTCAGTGTGTGGTGGAGCAAGTTATGTTTACCTCAAATACTTTTTAAAACCAAGACTTTGTAATTCAAAATTCTGTTTCATAATGTATCTATGTAAAAGCAAACAAATAACAACAACAACAAAAAAACAAGGCACCTGTAATCTACATAAATGAAAAGTGCCACGTTTATTCTTGCGGTAATCTTAATAAATAAAGAACCATAGTTTCTCAAAACATGAAGTAAACAGTTACAATGAAAATTCTTTAATAAGGATTCCTCTGTAAGTGTCATCAAATACGAAGTTATGTAAGTTAAGAGCACCTAGGCCTCATTGGGAAAGTCAGTGTTGGAGTCCTCTCCAATCTCCCCTTTCTCATTTCACTACCTCATCCTAATTCAAGTCCACATTGCAATATTGTCATAACTTACTATCTGGTCTCTTCCATCTCTTCCCTTCCTCTACCCATCATAATATGAGTGTCTTCTAACACAGTTTGTAACACACAGTTTGTTTGTAACACACAGGAGAGTCACTCCTTCTTATAATGTACAGAACCAGGACTTCATGATGGGAACACAAAATAACTTCATAGCAACCAAACTACAATGGCCCTAGGACCTAGTCTCCACCCATAGTAGATGGCTGGCCACAGACCAAAAGAACCATGCTTTCTTTTGAATTTGAGTTTTTGGCTCCCACAGTTCATCCAGCCAACAGGGCCCTTCCCCTTACTTTCTTGTGCTTAAACCTTATTTGATCCTCAAGACCTAATTCACCTATTTCCTTCATAAAGCCTTCCCAATTTATCTAGTCATGATTAATCACTCTTCCTCCTCATTCTCACAGTCTGTTGCTTACTAGTTAAATGTGTTTATGCCAATTAACCTCTTTGAGCCTTAGGTTTGTAATCTATAAAATTGACATACCAAAGGTACCAATCTCACAGAATCATGAGTTTAAAATGGGATTTGACACTGCTTTTAAAACTGTACAACCTTAATGTCCCACTTCTTCTACCTCTCTGGTGGCACCTTAATCTTAGACTTCCCAGCATCCAAAACTGTGGGAAATAAATGAATTTTGTTTAAGTCACTCAGTCAATGATATATTTTCACAGCATCTCAAAAGAACTAAGACATCTTCTTAATTCTGATTTGCAGAAAAGTTAATGCCTGTTTCCTGCAAGGTATGAGAATACCTCCCTTTGATCCCTTTGTCCTAACCCTTGCCCCGATACCAGTACTATGTGTGGTCCAAGGGAGGAAATCAACTTTATAATAAGAAATAAAATGTGACTCCTTAGACTAACAGATTTCTCAAAATCTAATTACCCAACATTGCCCTAATCAATTTAAAACTACTACTCTTAAATTCAAAGTTTTTAATCTTAACATCTCTCAGTTTTTTTTCTCTCTCAACCACAAGCTTTTGAATCACAAAAGCCAACATTAGTAAGCAGTTTCCCAAAATAATAAAAAATAAATATGAGGCTGTCCATCAAAATATTCCCAAATTTACCTGCTTGACTTGTCTATGAAATATTACTAACTCTTTGGCTTTTCTGAACTTTAGGTTTAAACCAATATTGCTGTTTTATATGTGATTATGTCTGAGTTCAATAAATTCTGAGTACAGATTGAGAGAAAAAATATGTGGGTGATAACAACCATTCATTATCATGACAATAGAAAGTTAAATCCAGAAAGAAAACTGCCTGTCCCAGAAATGAAAATTAAGTCCAGAGTCTGAAATTGACATCTTGTCTCAATGTGGAACTAGGGTGGTAAATGGAAGTAGGAGTCATAGTACCAGAGATCCCCCTCCTTCAAAGTTCAACAAATATTCATATTCATGCATGACAACCAACTTGCTATGTGACTTTGAATAAGCTGCTTCATTTCTTCAAGTCCCAATGCCCCCTTCACAAACCGGGGATCATAAGCACCTCGACAATTGGTGCAGAGTGATATCACAGAAATGGTGGCAAGTAGGGTGCTTCTGGAAACCTCCCCTGGAAGTTACCACAGATTGAACACCTATAATCCAACAAAAGATTCTCTGCTCATCACACAGAAACAGCTGAGAGACCCATAGGACTAATTACGTGAAGGTGGGCAAATCAGGTGAGTGGGGGAGGAGGAGGTGGGAAGTGTGGAGGTGCAGCTGGCCACGAGGCCCCAGGATGCAGAGCAGAGAACACAACAGCCAGGGGAGAGGGGAAAAGCCAGGATGCGGGCCCTCTCCCAGTGCCCCACAGTCCTGCCTGAGGGATCAGCATATAAGATGGCGATGTCAAGCATTTGAGGCAGAGACTTCAGCTGAGAAGTGTGGCTTAAGCCCTCATGGCCAGGCAGAAAACAGAAAAGACACGAAAACTGGGTGCCTCCCCGCACCCGCCCAGAGCTCCCCCTACACCTGCCCTCCCAGAGCTCTAAGTGGGTTCCAGAAGAAGGATCAGTGTCAGGTTACAGAACAGAAGAACTGGAGACCTGGAGACCTCTGCACAGGGAAACAGCTGGGGCAGGTGTGACAGTGCTGGACTGGCTAGAGCCACAAAGGCACCAGCCTAACTAACCCCCACTTTTTCTGGGCAGATCCCAGCTGGGCAACTAGAGCTACTGAGACACACACAGGTTAAGTAGTGGATTGCAGAGGCAGCTCCGGGTTTTCAGGAGCTCAGAAATCTTTCACCCTCCACATTCCCCGACAGAAGAGGTGCCCTAAGACCCAGGCGACCTACTTACAGAGAAGCCCACCTCCTGGTGGCCGGCTGTGGTGTTCTCAGTGCGTGTTTGTACAGGAGAGAGCAGAAAATGCACTGACTTTGTAAAAACTACTAACCACACCCCATAGCCTCGCCCACCTAGAGCAGCATTGTCAGGGGCACTCTGAGCACCTGGTGGCTAGCCCCACTCACTGCACCAGAGCCCTGCCCAAGAGGCACAAAATTCAAAACACCCACAGGCCAGCTTCAGACCAAACCAGAGCACTACCTGGTTTGACCTACAAGCAACACACCCAAAGGGAATTCTCAAAAGGCAAAAGAACCCACAAGGGTGAAACCTCTGCTGAGGGTTCAGCCTTTACACAGCAGCTCTGTGGGCATTACCAACCCTCCTTCATAGCTACTCAGCCAAGGAGTCAATCCCCTCCACTGACAAGCCAAAAGCAATCAAAGCTCAACTACAACAGGAGAACACTCATGACACAATGGACCTCTGGAACACACAGGAGATTAGGGAGACTGAGCAATTTGACTACAAAGGACATATATTATATAAGGTCACCCAGCAAAGACTGAGAGACATAGTTGATCTAACTAATATATAGAAGCAAACACAAAGCAACAGCAAGAATGAGGAAACAAAGAAACATGTCCCAAATGAAAGAACAGAAGAAACCTCCAGAAATTGAATTAAATGAAATGGAGGCAGACAACCTACCAGATACAGAGTTTAAAATGCTGATGATAAGAATGACAAAGGACTTAGTGAGAATTTCAACAAAGAGATAGCAAGCATAAAGAAGGATACAGAAAGCATGAAAAATAACCAGTCAAAAATAAAGAATACAATAACTGAAGTGAAGAATACATTAGAAGAAATCATCAGCATTAGATGAAGTAGAGGATCAAATCAACAATTTAGAAAACAAAGTAGTAGAATTCACCCAGTCAGAATAACAAAAAGAAAAAAGAATAAAAAAACAATGAAAATAGTTTAAGAGACCTGAGGGACAACATCAGGCACAACAACGTTCATATCATAGGAATACTGGAAGGAGAAGAGAGGGAGTAAGGGATCCAGAACATGTCTGAAGAAATAATGACCAAAAACTTCCCTAACCTGGCAAAAGAAATTGACATACAAGCACAGAAGGCACAGAGAGTTCCAAACAAGATGAACCCAAAAAGGCCTATACCAAGACATGTCATAGTGAAAATGGCAAAGGTTAAAGACAAAGAGAGAATCCTAAAAGCAGGAAGAGAAAGACAGCTAGTTACATACAAAAGTGCTCCCATAAGACTATCAGCTGACTGTTCTTCAGAAACTTTGCAGGTCAGAAGGGAGCGGCAGGAAATATTCAAAGTGATGAAAAACAAAGGTCTACAACCAACATTGGTCTACCAAGCAAGGCTTTCATTTAAAATTGAAGGAGAGATAAAGAGCTTTCCAGAAAATAAGCTAAAGGAATTCATTACCACCAAGCCAGTATGGCAGGAAATGTTAAAAGGCCTTCTGTAAGCAGAAGTAAGGTGAAAACAAACTAACTAATGAAAACCAGAAATATGAATAATATAATGACAATAACTGTGTACCTATCAATAATCACTTTAAATGTAAATGAACTAAACGCTCCAATCAAAAGACAGGGTGGCTGAGTGGATAAGAAAACAAGACTCATGTATATGCTGTTTACAAGAGACTCACCTCAAATCAAAAGACACACACAGACTGAAGTAGAGAGATGGAATAAGATATTCCACACAAATGGAAATGAGAAAAATGCTGAAGTAGCAATAATTATTTTGGACAGACTTTAAAATGAAGACTATAATAAAAGACAAAGAAGGGCACTACATAATAATAAAGGGATCAATTCAACAAGAGGATATAACCTTAGTAAACATCTATGCACCCAACATAAGAGCCCCTAAATATACAAAACAGTTTATGACTGACATAAAGTTGGAGATCAACAGTAGCACTATCATAGTAGGGGACTTCAATACCCCACTGTCACCAATGGACAGATCCTCCAGACAGAAAATCAACACAGAAACAGTGGCCTTAAATGACACTTTAGACCAGTTAGATTTAATCAATATTTTTAGAGCATTTCACCACAAAGCAACAGAAAATACATTCTTCTCAAGTGCACATGGCACATTTTCCAAGATAGCCCACATGTTAGACCACAAAACAAGTCTCAATAAATTTAAGAAGATTGAAATCATATCAAGAGTCTGCTCCAACCACAATTCTATGAAACTAGAAATCAATTATAAAAAGAAATCTGGGAAGCTCACAAATACATAGAGGCTGAATAACATGCTACTAAATAGCGAGTGGGTCAAAAATGAGATCAAGGAAGAAATCAAAAGCTATCTCGAGACAAACAAAAGTGAAAACATAACCCAAATTTATGGGATGCAGCAAAAGCAGTTCTAAGAGGGAAATTCACAGTAATGCAGGCCTATCTAAAGAAACAAGAAAAAACTCAAATCAACAGACTATCTTTACACCGAAGAGATCTGGAAAAAGAACAGTAAAACAAGCCCAAAGGAAGTAAAATGAAGGAAATAATAAAGACCAGAGCAGAAATAAATGAAATACAAACCAAAAAAAATACAAAAGATCAATGAAACCAAGAGTTGGGCTATTTTTTTTTTGAGAAGATAAACAAAATTGACAAACTTTTAGCCAGATTCATCAAGGAAAAGAGAGGACTTAAATTAATAAAATCAGAAATGAAAGAAAAGTGACAACAGACACCACAGAAATACAAAAGAATTTTAAAAAATACTATGAGCAACTATATGCCAACAAATTAGACAATCTGGAAGAAATGGATAAATTGCTAGAAGCATACAATCTTCCAAGCCTGAATCAAGAAGAAATACAAAATCTGAACAGACCAATTACTACCAATGAAATTGAATCAGTAATCAACAAGCTCCCAACAAACAAAAGCCCTGGACCAGACAGATGGTTTCACAGGTAAATTTTATCAAACATTCAAAAAAGAATTATCACTTATTCTCAAACTATTCCAAAAAATCCAGAAAGAGAGAAGCCTCTCTAGCTCTTTTTACAAGGCCACTATCATCCTGATCCCAAAACCAGACAAAGGTATTACAAAAAGAAAAAGAAGAAGAAGAAAACTAGGCTGATATCCCTAATGAACATAGATGCAAAAATTCTCAACAAAATATTAGCAAACCAAATTCAGCAATACATTAAAAAGATCAAATGGAGTCAATGGAATTGTAATAGATAAGTATGATATCGGGGGTGGGAGGGCAGTGGATGGGGGAAGGATGTTGTTACTTTGTGAGAGGTAAAAAGGATAACTATTGCATTGTTCTGTACACCTGAAACCAATAATAAAAAAATAAAAAATCATACACCGTGATCAAATGGGACTCATTCCTGGTATGCAAGTTTGGTTCAATATCCACATATCAATTAACATGATATACCACATTAACAAAATGAAAAATAAAAATCATAAGGTCATAGCAATAGATACAGAAAAAGCATTTGACAAAATCCAACAGCCATTTATGATAAAAAAAAAACAACCTCTTAGCAGGGTGGAAATACAGAGATCATACCTCAAAATAATAAAGGCCATTTATGATAAACCCACAGCTAACATCTTACTCAATGGGGAAAAGCTAAAATCATTTCCCTTAAGATCAGGAACAAGACAAGGTTGCCCACTGTCGCCACTTTTATTCAACATAGTTCTGGAAGTTCTGGCCACAGCAATCAGACAAGAAAAAAATAAATAAAAGGCATCCAAATTGGAAATGAGGAAGTAAAATAGTCATTATATACAGATGACATGATATCATATAGAGAGAAACCCAAAGACTCCACCAAAAAACTATTACAACTGATAGATTTAGTAAAGTAGCAGGATACAAAATTAATATTCAGAAATCAGTTGCATTTGTATACACCAATAACAAACTATCAGAAATGGAAATTAAGAAAACAATTCCATTTATAATTTTTTCAAAAACAATAAAATACGTAGGAATACATTTAACTAAGGAAGTAAAAGACCTGTATTCAGAAAATTATAAGACATTGGAGAGAGAAATTAAAGAAGATACAAATAAATGGAAACACATGCCATGCTCATGGATAGGAAGAATTAATATAGTTAAAATGTCCATACTACCTAAGGCAATACATGGATTCAGTGCAATCCCTATCAAGTTACCAAAAACATTTTTCAGAGAACTAAAACATATAATCCTAAAATTGTATGGAACCATAAAAGACCTCGAATAGCCACAGCAATCTTGAGAAATAACAGCAAAGTTGGAGGTATCATGCTACCTGTCATCAAATCATACTACAAGGCTATAACACAAAATCTGAACAGACCAATTACTACCAATGAAATTGAATCAGTAATCAACAAGCTCCCAACAAACAAAAGCCTCAAAATAAAAACAGCATGATATTGGCATAAAAATAGCACATATGAGGTAAGACAATTAAGTTCACTAACTTGATGCAACACTACTGCTAACCTTTTTTGATACCAGAGTGATTATTCGTTATGAATTTGTACCAACTGGACAAACACAACCAAGTTTACTATTTGGAAGTGCTGAAAAGGCTGCATGAAAAAGTTAGACGACTTGAACTTTCCGCCAACAATTCATGGCTCTTGCATCACAACAATGCACCAGCTCACAGGGCACTTTCAGTGAGGGAGTTTTTAGCCAGTAAACAAATAACTGTATTGGAACATCCTCCCTACTCACCTGATCTGGCCCCCAATGACTTCTTTCTTTACCCGAAGATAAAGGAAAATTTGAAAGGAAGATATTTTGATGACATTCAGGACATCAAGGGTAATACAACAACAGCTCTGATGGTCATTCCAGAAAAAGAGTTCCAAAATTGCTTTGAAGGGTGGACTAGGCGCGGCTGTCAGTGCATAGCTTTCCAAGGGGAGTACTTCAAAGGTGGCTGTATTGATATTCAGCAATGAGGTATGTAGCACTTTTTCTAGGATGACTTCGCGAACTTCATTGACAGACCTCCTAGGTCAATGGAACACAATAGAGAGCCCAGAAAGACCATATCTGAATGGTCACTTAACCTATGACAATGGAAGCAAGAATTATATTGGGATGAAGACTGTCCATTTAATAAATGGTGCTGGGAAAGCTGGACTGACACATGCAAAAAAATGAAGCTTGACCACCTCCTTACGCCATATATGAGAATAAATTCAAAATGGATTAAAGACTTAAATGTAAGATCTGAAGCCATAAAACTAGAAGAAAATATAGGAAGTAAATTTGCAGATATTATCCTTTTAATATTTTTACTGATATATCCCCTCGGGCAATGGAAGCAAAAGGAAAAATAAACATATGGGATTACATCAAATTAAAACGTTTTTTTCACAGCAAAGGAAACCATCAATAAAACAAAACGACATCTTACTGAATGGGAGAAGACATTTGCCAATGATACATCTCATAAGGGATTAATATCTAAAATTTATAAAAAAACCTCATAGAACTCAACACCAAAAAGAACAACCCAATTAAAGAATGGGTAGAGGACATGAAGGGACATTTCTCTAAAGAGGACATACAGAGGGCCAACAGACATATGAAAAAATGTTCAACATCATTAAATATTAGAGAAATGCAAATAAAAACCACAATGAGATACCACTTCACTCTGGTCAGAATGGCTATCATCAATAAATCATCAAACATCAAGTGCTGGCGAGGCTGTGGAGAAAAGGGAACCCTCACGCACTGTTGGGATTGCAGATTGGTGCAGTGACTATGGCAAACAGTATGGAGGTATCTCAAAAAATTGAAAATGGAACTGCGTTATGACCCAGCAATTCCATTCTTGGGTACCTATCCAGAGAAATACAAAACACTAATTCAAAAAATATATATGCGCCCCTATGTTTATTTCAGCGCTATTCACAATAGCCAAGACATGGAGACAACCAAAATGCACATCAGTAGATGACTCTATAAAGAAACTGTGGTACATTTATAAAATGGAGCATTACTTGGATGTGAAGAAGAATGAAATCTTAACATCTGAAATGACATGTTTGGAACTAGAGAATATTATGCTAAGTGAAATAAGTCAGACAGAGAAAGACACATGATCTCATTTATATGTGGAATCTGAAGAACAGAATAAACGGACAAACAAAATAGAACAAACAAACAGAAATTTGTTCCTTATATCCTCAGTGATATAAGGAACAAAAAACCTGATGGTTGCTAGATGGGAGGGGGAAAAGGTAAAGCAATTAGAAAGTACAAATTATTAGTCACTGTTTTGCCATGGGGATATGAAAGATAATTTGGGGAATATAATCAATAATGTCATAAAGATTTTGTAGGGTGTCAATTGGGCACTTGTCGTATTAGGGAGACCACTTCATGGACTGTGTAGATGACTGCCACTGCAGTGTACACCTGAAGCTGAAGAATATTGAATGTCAACTATAATTTTATATATATATATGGAGAGAGAGAGAGAGAGAGAGAGAGAGAGAGAGAGAGAGAGAGAGACAAAAAAATGTATACACATTTTAAGAAAGGAAAAAACTGTATTAAGATTGTAATACAATGAATGACATTAGCATTCAATTGATTAACACCATCTTCTGAGTGAATGTCACTACACATTGCTACCATAATTCAACTTTGAAAAAGTAATACATAGATAACATCTTTTAAAATGTGTACATTTTTGGTACACACACATACGCATATAAACTCACGGGATGTGGAGTACAGCATAGGGAATATAGCTAATGGAATTGTAACAGCTATATATGATGTCAGTAGGATTGTAGACTGGGGGAGGGTTATCACTTTGTGAAGGATGTAAATGTCTAAGTATTACATTGTGCTGTACACCTGAAACTAATAAATATGTAAATAAATAGAGTATACACACAAAAAATTGGTGCAATCATTAAATAAATAATATAATTCAAATACTTGGAGCTATGTCTAACACAGAAGACATGCTCGAAAATGATTACTATTATCATTGATAATAATTCTGAACAATATTGAAAAATAATTCTCTTGCTTTGTGGTTTTGTGATTTTTTTTTAAACAAAGAATAACTAATTTTGGCTTAGAAGGTAATTTTTTGTTTGTTTATTTTTTCAATTGAAGAGTGATATTCAAACAGAAAAGAATGCAAAATAATATCAATATAAAGCTTGAGAAATTTTGACAAATTTTATGACATCAGTTAACCATTCCCCAGATTAAGACAAGAGAACATTACTAGCCTCCCAGAATCCCCCACTTCACCCCATTTTCAAGTACTACCCCAAGGGTAACCACTAACCTAATTTTTTAGAGCATATGCTAGTTTTGCCTGTATTTGAACTTTATGTAAGTGGAATTATATTGTATCTACTTTCTTGTGTATGGTTGGTTCTTTTATTTAACACTGTTTCTGATTTATTGATGATAGCCATTCTGACTGGAGTGAAGTGGTATCTCATTGTGGTTTTTATTTGCATCTCTCTAATGATTAGTGAGGTTGAGCATTTCTTCATCAATAAATCAACAAACAACAAAGGCTGATGAGGTTTTGGGGAAAAGGGAACCTGGTGCACTGTTGGTGGGATTGCAGACTGGTGCAGCCACTATGGAAATCAGTATGGAGGTATCTCAAAAAACTGGAACTGGAACTATCTTATGACCCAGCAATTCCACTCTTAGGTATTTATCCAGAAAACCCTAAGACATTAATTTGAAAAAACATATGCACCCCTATGTTCATTGCAGCGCTATTCACAATAGCCAAGACTTGGAAACAACTAAAATGCCCATTGGTAGACGACTGGATTAAGAAACTATGGTACATTTATACAATGGAGTATTACTCAGCTATAAAGAAGAAGGAAATCGTACCATTTGCAACGATATGGATGGAACTAGAGAACATTATGCTAAGTGAAATAAGTCAGTCAGAGAAAGACAAATACCATATGATCTCACTTATATGTGGATTCTAAAAAACTGAATAAACAAGAAATGTAAACAGAAATAGTCTCAGAGACACAGAGGAAAAACTGAGGGCTACTAGTTAGGAGGGGGTGGGGATGAAGGAGAAGGGGAAGGGATGAGACAATACAAATTGTTCACTACAATATGGTCTCAGGGATAGAAAAGACAGTCTGGGGACTATAATCAATAATGTTGTAAATATTTTTTAGGGAGCCAGTTGGACTCATGTCTGGTCAAGGAGACTACTGCATAGACAGTATAGAGGCCTGACCACTGCACTGTATTTCTGAAGCTGATGTTGAATAATATTGTATGTCAACTACAATTACATATACATATAGTCACAGGATGTGGAGTAGAGTGTGGGAATTGTAATAGATAAGTATGACATCGGGGGTGGGAGGGCAGTGGATGGGGGAGAGGGGTTGTTACTTTGTGAGGGGTGAAAAGATAACTATTGCATTGTTCTGTACACCTGAAACTAATAATAAAATAAATAATAAATAAATAAATAAATAAATAAATAAAAACACTTTCTGAAAGTCTCCCATATTGTTGTATGCAAATAGATAACTATTAACGTGACATTTTTAATTACATACTCATAAAACGTAAGTGTTTCAAACCATAGTTCTCTGGAAATACAGTTATAGCTCTGTATGTTTTACCTTTACCTACTTAGCTAATAAGCAACAAATATGGTCCATTCAAATGTTATGTATATACTAGCATTCTTTGGCTTTCATATAAAACAATTTGAATAAAATCATCTGTAGTACCATCTTTTGTTGATTCTATTACTTACTGTGTATACTGGGACTCATGTAAGGGGAGATGGAAGCTCACGAAACAGAACACCACAAGGAAATCCACATGAACAGTAATTACTGTTCAAGTGCATCTGAACTATCATGAACAATAAGACCTCTGGGTTTTGTTTTGCCAAGCATAACAAATACCTTCAATGTCACCAGTTCCAAATCTAACTCTGACATGGGACAGAGGAGACTGCTAACAGATGGGCAAAATTTAGCATGCAGCTTGGACGGTCTTTGAGATGGAAGTCTTGTTATCTCTAACTTGCTGCCAAATCCTGCATGTTGCCTTGTAACAGACACCACTGGGAAACTCTGTAGCCTCAGCCAAAATAGACCTGAAAGGACCAGCTTTCCTTACTGTTGGTATTTGTAACATCTCACCCACACCAGGCTCTGCTGCAATAATGAAATAGTTACCAGTGTGAATCTGAATGGGAAAAAGCATTTTGATGCACCAGACTGAATTTTTTTTTTTTTAGATTTAGGACAGTGGCTTATCTGATCTGAAATTTGCCATTCCTAAACTAGTTCTTCTATATCTACTGAAGTGTTTCAAATTCATTAGTTTTTATGCTAAATCTTGCCCCAAATATCTTATTAGAATCGGCTGGAAAGAATAGCATTGACACAAAGTTGAATAAAGTCATCCCTCGGTATCTGCAGGCCCTGCGGATGCCAAAATCCACTCAAACCCCTTATGTAAAATGGCACAGAATTTGCATATAACCTATGCACGTCTTCCTGTATACTTTAAATCATCTCTGGGTTACTTATAATACCTAATACATATGCTATGTAAATAGCTGTTATTACTGTATTGTTTAGGGAATAGTGACAAGAAAACAAAGTCTGTACATATTCAGTACAGAAGCAAACATCACAGGCCTAACTACACAGTACATATCAGCAACAATGTAACATTTTTTCTGAGTATTTTTGATCCTCAGTTGGTTGAATCTACGGATGCGGAACCCCTGGAGTTGGAGGGTCACTTCTATATAAAATATGTTCTCTATTTGTTATTTGCTTATCAATGTATCTCTGTCCATTACAATAATCACACCACTCTGCCTTTGGCAGTTCAGTGTCTCCACTTGGCCTCTGCTCCCTTGGGATCCAATTACTCCTATTGCATTTAGGTCTACCCTGCAGAGAAGAGTGATCACTGCACCCTTCAAGGATGCTGGAGCTCTCTTCACAAATTTATTTCTCAAAGGTTTAGTGAAAGGCATGTCTTCTGGACCTTCCCAGTATGAGTGAGTTGGTCTTAAATGACAAATCCACTCTAACATTCTAATCTCCCTAAGCCTCTGAATCCCTTCCTCTACATTCAACCAAGGGAAGTTGGGCATTTGCAATTTGCTCAGTGTGCCATCTTTTTAGGTCTATGTGTCTGTCAGCCAACCAATCAACCAAAGAAACTGTTAGAGCCTTTTCTAACTCCCCAAGCTACAACATTAAATGAAAAATCTCTGCTTAGTAAACCAACATAGCAATAAATTTAGCCTGATCTAACATTATGCTCCTTCCACCATTATCCCATATTCTTAGTGTCCATTTCCACACATGTTCCTTGAATTTCTGCTTATATACAAGCTCATATATTAGAAAACTCCAGTAGTTCTTATGGAGTGTAGCGCACCTCCTTACAGGTCACACTTTGTACCTAGCTCACTTTCAGGGGCCTGCTAGGAATTAAGTTTAGTTATAAGTCAAGAAGCAAAGAGGTGTAGTGGAGGTTGGTCCTGAGAAGAATCAGTATTGTTTTATACGAAAACTGCCTCAGGGGAGACAAGGCAGGGTTAATCCCTTCAGTCACGGGTAGAAAGGCTTGTACCACTGGGAGTTGGGAAGCAGCTACCACTAGGGGTGAAAAGGCCACTTCCACTGGCAAAGAAGACTCAAAATTTAGGGTCACAATATCCCCAGCTTAATAAGGGTCTCCCCACACTTCCTCAATCAAACTTACAGGATCTCATTCTTTCCACTCAAGGCACTAACTTCCACAGCCTCTGGGGCTGTGAGTTCAACTTGCCTCATAATTCAGCCAACCACAGGATGAGGTTCTAAGGTTAATGTTCAGCATATTCAGCGCTGCAACTATAGGAGATAAGGTTCTCCTCCCTCAAGGCACACATAGAGCTCTGAGGTCATTTATGGACCCAGTAGTTAAGCTGAGAATGTGAATCCCTGAGCTCATCCGTCTCTTTCACCACTTTGTTCAGACACATCAGAAGCAAGCAACCAATGTCATTATATTCCTCGGTTTTCCAAAAATGTTCAAATGTACATATACAAAATCACTTGACTCCTTGCTTCTGGTGGTTAGTTAGGAGTATCCAGTACAGATGCTTCACATATCTCCATAAACAGTTCACACCATGGACTAGCCATGCTGGTGTTATTACTTGAAATAGAGTCATCTTTAAGTCCTAATCAGATTAGAAAGCCAATTCCAGAAACAAAGAGAACCAATTCAGAAAACTCATCCTTAAAATACTGCTTTTCTAGAAACCATTCTCAGTACCTGAATCTGTACTAGTCAAGGTTTTTTAGAGAAACAAAACCAATAGAAGATGATAGATAGATGATAGATAGATAGATAGATAGATAGATAGATAGATAGATAGATAGATAGATAGACAGATTATTATAGCAATTGACTCATGCAGTTATACAGGCTCAGAAGTCCCACTATCTGCCATCTGTGAGTTAGAGAACAAGTGGTATAAATCAGTCCAAGTCCAAAGACCCAAGAACAAGAGGCAACGATGACGGAAGTCCCATTCTAAGTTCAAAAGCTCAAGAATGGAGAATGGGGTGGGGGAGAGGTACTGATGGTGTAAGTCCCAGTCCAAGTCTGAAAGCCCAAGAACGAGGAGTGCCAATATCCTCTGAAAGTAGAAGATGGATGTCTCAGCTTAAGTAAAAAAAATTCACCCTTCCTCTGCTTTTTCCCCCACTATCGAGGCCTTCAATGCACTGCATAATGCCCACCTGCACTGGTGAGGAAGATAATTTCTATTCAGTCTACCGATTCAAATGTTACTGTCTTCTGGAAACACTCTCACAGACACCCCTAGAAGTAATGTTTTACCAACTATTTGGGCATCCCTATCCCAGTCAAATTGATACAATTAACCATCACAAATAGTATCAGCCATTTCAACGTCAATATTTTATGTGTATTTTACTTTGTCAGACCAGTCTTAGGAAGATATTTATGAATAATATATGCCAGTATTATATAAAGACCTCTCTATATGTCATATCAGTATTTCATACATAGCTCACATTTTAGAAGATCCTATAATTACCTCCAGCATCCTAGGTCCTCTCTGAATCCCTAGATCCAACTCCGACAGTGAATAAATCTTTAAAATGTCCCCTAAGCCTGCTGTATTCCTACCCTACACCCTGAAGGCAGTTCAAAGGTCCCTGAAGTTAACTCAGTTCAATGGCAACCAGCCAGTGTAAGCTGTCATGTGATGGTGGTAGCTCCCAGCATCCTTTGGAGATGGCTGTATTGACATAAATCCACTACCTGCTGGAATAATCTAATTATGCCTAAAGGTTTCCACTGAAAAGGCTCTACTCCAGGTCCCTGTCACCTTCCCTGTGGGTGAAGCCAGCTATCCAGTGACTTTCAAACACTGTCTGCAGGTGGCTTTATAACACATGAAGAAGTTCCTGAAATGTCAATCCTAAGGGACAAGTGTTCATGTCACCAAAGCAATGTATCATAACCTCTGAACTTTCTGGATCTTTCAGACAAAAACCAAAAGTTATAAAAGCCATGATAAAATTATTCTTGCTACCCAGAGCTGGTATTCCAAAGAGAAATATATGTATGTTAGGGGAGTTATGGGGTTGAATTTGCACTACAGTAGCTCCTGCAAAGCCTGTCCTATGAATAAAAAGCCTTCAGTTTCTAAAGTCTGAAAATCTGGTAACATTCAGAGCATATGGATATTCATTTAAATAGGAAAAAAAATGTTAAAGTGTGACATTTCTTTTAACCCACAATTTTACAGCTGGAAGAAATCTTTTCCACTCTTAGATGGCATAATGTGACAATCCAAGCAACCAAGCTAAAGGTCTGTAAATTCACCACTTTTCTTCTACTACCAAATTCCAAGATTTATTAGACATCTTCTTTCACACTACTCTGGGCTTTATGAGCAAACCAGATTTGACCTTTAAAATGGTAGAAGCGTCTGGATCATTTCAATGGATTTTCTTCCTGGCAGTTTCTTTAGTCCTTATTATATTTTTACTTTCAATCTAACTCCATACACAAAACATGGGGTGGATGGAAGTCTGAAGGATATGGGAATTTCTAATCTTTAGTATTTTAAGGAATGTTTAATTAAAATCATCTGGCCCATAAATATTGGTGTAGTGCCATGACAATCTATTGCCATACATTTCAAAATGCTCCTTTTTGAAGCATTTTGACTCAGCTGCTGACTTGATTTTACCAGTCCTGATTCTATTTCGTATTATATTTCTCAGTCTCTATGCCTCTCAAAAAAAATGATCTTTCATATCCTAGCAGTTGTTCAAAGAACATAACTCCATTTTGGCCCAAATCAGATCATTAAGATCAAAGATGCATTAAAGACAGCATGACTTTGGCCCAATGTTATAACTCTCAATTATACACACTCTGGATCTTTTATCTCAAGATCTCAAGGGGAATCTTCTTCATGGGGTTCCATAATCATAACAGGACCAATGGAACGAAAAGGATGTCAGGGCACAGTTGGAAGGTCTGGCTCAGAGTCGTGAGGCCATCATTGATTGAATAAATGGGATAACATAACTTTGGGGGAGAAGTATCGCTCTCTGGAACAAAGTCACATGTACTGGATACTAAAAATTAGTCTGTAATCCCAGGTCATCATCTATTATCTCCTTATCCCACATTTTCTGAAAATAAAATAGGAAAACTGATGCTGACTCAGCACTTGGGATTCTCGCTGTGGGATAAGTCAAACATGGGACTGTATCACATGTTTTGTGAAGTCACTACAATGCAACACACCCATGCTTTTGTGTCATTGTAAGAAACCGATTATGGAATTATGGAAAGGACCACCAAGTAGGAAAATCTGGATTCTGATCCCTCCTCAACCATCTACTAATAAGGTCTTGAATGACATTTTCTGTTCCTAGTGTATAAAGGGCACAAGATCCTGCAGAGTTGTCTTCATTCATTCACCCAGTCAATCGTTCATTCAGCAAACATGTGGTAGAGCTATTGTGTTTAGCATGACGCTGAGCAATGAGGATGCCGGATATAAGATATTCTCCTTCGCCATATTCCTCTGCCACCAAAGAATTTCAGAGTGCTGCTCTTGACAAGAGCATGACTAGAGTAGACAGAAAATGTATTTATTTTGTCATCATTACCAAGTACACTAGCTTCTTTTATAAAATGAGGACACCCACATTTTTTTCTAATTTGGAAATATTTAGAAATTCTTTTCCAGATAAGTAAATTACCTATTTTTATACTGCCTGAATAATAACGACTAATACTTAGGGTAAGCTTATTACAGTTGGAACACATCTGTTTAAGCACCTTATATACAGTATGTCATTTAACCTTCATAATGCTTTATAGAGTCAGTAGTATTTGTATCCCCATTTCATGAATTACTCCACAGAGATAAACACAGCAATATGGTAGCTTATCCAAGTGGCAAAGGTTTGCACCTAGGCCTGCCTGACTCTGAAGTCTAGTTTCTTTAATTTGGATACAAAATAATTGAAAACTTTCTGTATTTCTCAGCAAAGCCTCCTTCAGTATTTGCACATGTCCATGTTAGTATTCAAAGCATAGATTTAGAAGGCACAGAATTGCAGAAATGGAAGAGATTTTAGAACCCATCTAGTCCAAACTATTTGTTTACAGTTAAATTGTAGGTCTTGAAATTAGAGCTAAAAATACATATTGAATGAAAAACTGAAAGAAATAAGAAAAAAGCTGAATAGGGAAAAGGAAGTGAAGAATCTTGAATCATCCATCTTTAAATTCCTAGTAGTTAACACAGTCCTTGGTACTAGGGAAAACTCAGTATATATTTGGTCAATTGTATCACGTTACAGGTTTTTTTAAACTAGAGCCTTCCAAAGGTCAGGACGGGCATGGGATACTTTCATTTTCTTAAGGCTTACACTACATTAAAAATAAAAATAATGGACTCATGTCTTGTTAGGGAGACCACTTCATAG